>NW_017675662.1:5136-57921 GCF_001879085.1 Nicotiana attenuata
TGGAGGAGGCTACCTGGGAGACCGAGCGGGAGATGCGGAGCAGATATCCTCACCTGTTTGAGGCTTCAGATATGTTTCTTGACTCGTTCGAGGACGAACGTTTGTTTAAGTTGGGGAGGATGTGACGACCCGGCCGGTCGTCTCATGAGTTACCGCTCCGTTTCCCCCATTTCTGTTTCTTTATGCTTTGTTATCTGTGTTTTGTGGTATCGGGTTGGTTGGATTGAATCCGGAATGGTTTTGGTGAAGTTGGAGACACTTAGTCTCTTTTAAGGAAGTTTAAGTTGGAAATGTCAACTGGATGTTGACTTATGTGTTAGAGGGCTCGGATGTGAGTTTCGATGGTTCGGTTAGCTTCGGGAGGTGATTTATTGCTTAGGAGTGTGATCGGAATGGGTTTTGGGGGTCCGGAGTAAATTTAGGCTTGAATTGGCGAAGTTGATATTTTGGCGATTTTCGGTTGGTGGGCGAGATTTTGATATAGGGGTCGGAATGGAATTCCGAGAGTTGCAGTAGCTTCGTTATGGGATTTGGGATGTGTGTGCAAAATTTCAGGTTATTCGGACGTGGTTTGGTTGGGTTTTTGATCAAAAGTGGAATTTGGAAGATTTTTAGAAACTTAGGCTTGAATCCAATGTGTTTTGGTTGATTTAGTGTTGTTTGAAGTGTTTTGATGATTGGAACAAGTTTGGATAAGGTATTAGGATAAGTTGGAGCTTTTGGTTGAGGTCCCGGGGGCCTCGGGGTGATTTCGGATGGTTAGCGGGGAAATTGGATGTTTGTGGAAGCTGCAGATTTTCTGCTTCTGGTATTTCCGCACCTGCGGAATTGGGACCGCAGGTGCGAGGAAGGAAGCCGCAGATGCGGAATTGGGGCTGGCGAGCAGTTTCCGCAGAAGAGGTCAAGATTGCCGCATCTACGAAGTTGCAGATGCAGAAGTTCTATCGCAGATGCGATTTTTGGGCTATAAGTGAAAAACCGCAGAAGAGGTTGTTTGGCCGCAAATGCGGTACCGCAGAAGCGGGGCCTTGGACCGCAGATGCGGAAAGGCCTGGGCAGAACATATATGTTACTTCATTTCGCGAGTTTGGCTTATTTCACCATTTTTGACTTCGACCTTGGAGCTTTTTGGGCGATTCTGAAGAGAGAAATCAAGGGACTTCGTTAAGGTAAGGATTTTTGGACCAAAAACACATTTCTATGGTAGTAATTCATGAATTAAGGCTATAATTAAAAGGATTAAAGGCTAAAAATGGAGGATTAGGGCTTGAGTTTAAGAGGCCTTTAAATGAGAATTTGAGGGGCCATTTGGACTCTGATTTTGGTATTCTTGATATGTACGAACTCGTGGGGAGATAAGGAATCCGTTGGTGTGAAAATTTCTGAGTTTCGAGAAGTGGGCCCGGGGCTCAGGTTTTTCTAATTTCGGAATTTTGGTATTATTTTGATTGTTTTCGCTTAGGCTTCGTCCCCTTAGCATACTTTAACGTCCTCGTTGTGATTTTGGATAGATTCGACGTGAGTGGAGGCCGATTTGAGGAGAAAAGGCGTCGCGTAGTAGTATTTTCACCGGTTTGAGGTAAGTAACCATTGTAAATCTGGAATAGAGGGTACAAAAACCCCGGTATTTGACTTGTTTTGATAAACGCGGTGACGCACATGCTAGGTGACGAGCGTGTGGGCGTGCACCGGTGGGGATTGTGACGGTCCGTCCCGTAGCGATTATTAAGCCGCGTGTTTGGTTTGGAAATATTATATTATCCCGTATGTTGAATATTTATACTGTGTTATGGGCTGTATGCCATATTTGGGGCCTTGTGCCGACCTGTAGAAACCCTTAGGGGCATTTTGACTGTTTTCCTCACTTTACTTGCTAAAAGCACATCATCAGTCATATTTTACCTGTTAAATGTCTAAAACTGGTTTATTCTGTTCATTTTGAAAAGAGAGAATTATTTGGAGTGAGTTCCCTCATTTTCACTGTTGTGCCCGAGAGGCTGTGAGGTTAATGACTGAGAGAGGTCGAGGACCTAAGTGTGAGGATATTATTATATATATGTGAGCTATGGATCGGGCTGCACGCCGCAGCGATACTTATATGGATCGGGCTGCACGCCACAGCGATATATATGTTGGATCGGGCTGCGCGCCACAACGATATGACGCTTGGGCTGTAGGAGCCCCTCCGGAGTCTGCACACCCCCAGTGAGCGTAGTCGACTATAAATATATGGATCGGGCTGCACGCCACAACGGTCACTATGATTTCTATCATTATGAGATATAAATGAGCCGAGTGCTGAGAGTGAGTACTGAGTGACGAGAGTTGAGTCACGAGTGACTGAGAGGCTGCCCGAGAGGCCATATTCTGAGTGATTCTTTGCCCGAGGGGCCCTATTATGTTGTTTCTACTATTTCACTCTTCTTTTAAATAAGCCTCTGATGGATATATTGCTAAATAACTGATTTCAATATTTTAAATTGGAAATGATGATTTATATGACAGAATTGATTTTAAAGTTATACGTTTTTGAACTTCTCGTCACTGCTTTCAGTACTTATTTACTTTAGTTACTTACTGAGTCGGCGTACTCACGTTACTCCCTGCACCTTATGTGCAGATCCAGGTTCTCGAGCAGCCGAGTGAAAGCTTTCCAGTTATGCAGCATTTGTCGGGAATTTCGAGGTAGCTGCATGGCGTCCGCAGCCCTGATTTCTCCCTTCTATCTTGTTATCTTTTTCGCATTTCCTAGACTATTGATGTAGTAGATGTTCAGACTTGTATTAGAGGCTCTAGACTCGTGACACCAGATTTGTGGGGCTGTGTAGTTCATGTTTTATTGACTTCCGCATATTTATCTGTTGTTTTACACGCTTATTATAAAAATATGGTATTTAGACCTGCGTATAAATGATTTAATGTTTAAGAAAAAGGGTTGTGGTTAATTATTAAGTCAGCTTGCCTAGTAATGTGATAGGCGCCATCACGACCGGTATTTGGGGTCGTGACACTACACTGCCCGTTTTGTGGTAACCGAGTGGAACTAGGTTCCAAGAAGAGAAAGTAGAGAGAGGACGGTTCCTCATCACAAATAGCAGCTAAACTTAACAAATATTGGCCTGCTAACATGTATGCATTAAGCAAGGAAAAATATAGCCTATTATTTGTGAAGCAAAAAAAAAATCATTTTAGTAAAACATTCGTATTTCTAAATTATATGTAGTAGTACTAGTATTTTAAGTCGGCTTACTCAAATGGTGGTGGTGGTGGATGGGTAAAGGTTGGTGGTGGGGTGATTGTCACGATTTCAATAGTGACCATTACCTATTTTTTGACTTCTAAATTGGGCCGGGTTGTCTTTCACTCTATTGGGCCAGCTTAGTTCTCATTCCAGAGTCTATATTAGTAGATCCTATAGTAATTATATTAGGTTGAGTTTTATCTTTTTTTCTCTAATGGTAATGACCTCAATTACGGACATGTGTCCAATATCAGTACTATATTGTTACCTGTACAACTATAGCGTAGCTCGTCTTTCAATATTTAGCTAGCATTCTACAGTGTATTGTTCATCAAAAAATCAATCAAACTTATCTTACTCATTATTTTTCCTTCTTCTTTTACTTGTTAACTCCGTTTGATCCAAATTCTGTAGTTTTTGTGCTACATTTGGTACTAAAGATTTTTATATACGTTTTTCTATAGATATGGAAATAGGCCATCTGCCGGGCGTTTTGGATTTAATACCGATATTTTAGCAGCTCAGAGCATTCTTAGTGCCAATGATGAACCACACTCGTGAACCAGCTGGTGATGACGGCTCATTAAAATTGCATATCTAGATTGTCACTTTTGGTATCAGAGCATTGGTCTTGGTGCCAATGACACTTTTGGTTGCATGCAACTGGAGAAGATTTTGGAACAAGTATAGTTGAAGCAACAACAAAATTTGAACTATCTTATGCAGTTGGGCATCCCAGTGCTGCTTCATTATCTACACTGCCCGTTTCTGATAACCGAGTGGAACTAAGTTCCAAGAAGAGAAAGCAGAAAGAGGACGGGTCCTCATTACAAACAACAGCTGACCTTAACAAATATTGGCCTACTAACGTTAATGTATGCACTGAACAAGGAAAATATATCTTGTTATTTGGTGAAGCAAAACAAATTCATTTTAGTAAAATGTTTGTATTTCTAAATCATAAGTAGTAGTACTAGTATTTTAAGTTGGCTTACTCAAATGAGAAAGAAAAAAAAGCAAAAAGGGGAAAGAAAATAATTTTTAATGTCCGCGGGAAGGATTAAAAGTCATTGTTTCAAACTTCATACGTACGGAAACTTGTAGAAAATCTCCCTAATTTCACAAACACCAAAACCCTCCCAAAACCTCCTTCCATTTCTGCAAAATATACTTACCCTTCTGGATTTGGCCGCATAAATTCCCTCATGGAGTGTCGAAGCCGCCAAAGCATTCAATTTCTTGTTTGTAAGTTCAATACTTTATATTATAACTGTGATTCCATTATAATATTTTTTTTGCACGTGATTTTATTTTTTTCTTGCATGTGATTTCTATCACATTGAAAGTAATAGGTGTATATTATTATTATTATTATTATTGTTGTTGTTGTTGTTGTTGTTGTTGTTGTTGTTGTTGTTGTTGCTGTTGTTATTTTTCTTAATTTTTTTTCTTGCATGTGTTTTGTTTTTTGTGATTTCCATTATAATATTAAAACAAATAGGCGTATAACCATTATGGTTGTTGTTTTTTTTTATTTAAACATAATTTTTTATTTTTTCGTGCATGTGATTTTCATTGTAATATTAAAAAAAATAGGAGAATATTAATTATGGTTATTTTTTTAATCTATTCTTGCATGTGATTTCCAATAATAAAGTCATTCTTTATTGAGTGGGTAGAGCAGATGGTAGGATTGTGTATAAATATATACATATCAAGCGACATATTTAATTTAATAGTACTGGATCGACAGAGGGGGTAGTTTGTGGATAGATACGTGGTTGTAGCGGATGGGAAATGAGTTGGTGGTGGGTGGGTGATTGTCACGAGTTCAATTGTGACAATTGCATATTTTTTTGACATCTGGATTGGATCATGTTATCTTTCACTCTATTGGGCCAACTAAGTTCTTATTTCAGGGTCTATCAGTAGATATTAGTAATTATATTACGTTGAGTCTTATCTTTTATTCCCTAGCGGTCTCAATTATGGACCTGTGTTCAATGTTAGTACTAGATTGTCACCTGGACAGCTGTAGCGTAGCTCGTCCTTCAGTATTGCTAGTGTTCTACAGTGTATTATTTATCAAAAAATCAATCAAATTTATCTTGCACTTTATTTTTCTTTCTTCTTTTACTTGTTAACTCCATTTGATCCTTTAACGCTATATTTGGTATCAGAGCATTGGCCTTGGTGCCAATTATGAACCAGTTGGTGGTACTCATTAAAATTGGCATATCAAGATTGGCACCTTTGGTATCAGAGCATAGGTCTTAGTGCCAATGACACTTTTGGTATCAGAGCATTGGTCTAAGTGCCAATAACACTATTGGTTGCATACAGCTAGAAAAAATTTTGGATCATTAATAACTGAAGCCACATCAAGATTTTAACTATCCTATGCAGTTGGGCATCTCGTTGTTGCTCCTTTATCTACACTGCCCGTTTCTGATAACCGAGTGGAACTAGGTTCCAAGAAGAGAAAGCAGAGAGAGGACGAGTCCTCATCACAAACTGCAGCTGAACTTTACAAATATTAACTAGCTAATATGTATTTCAAATCCCTCTAACACACTTGTTAAATACGGGAATAGTATTACACACCAAAACTTTTAAAAGTGTGTCAATTATACACCTCTTTTGCCATGTGTCACACGCGTGTATTACACATAAAAGAGGCGCGTGAAAACTACAAAATTCATCTGAAATTAAGTTTTTTTTATTTTTCCCTTTTTTTAACTATTTTCTTTTCAAATTAAAGAAAAAAAAATGTAACCCGTGTCTTCTTCCCCAACCCCAAACCCCAGCGTCCCCCCCCCCCCCCCTTTCGTCTTCTTTTCCATCCTTCATCCTGGTTTTGTCTACCCTCTCATGTTTCGTCTCTCCAACCCCCATGACTAAGAAGAAAAGAAGAGCTATTGGGTCTTGTAAAAATCACCATTATTGACCTTTTGAAAAAGCTTAAATATTTAATCGGATCTTGTTGATTTTGGCGTTCCATGACCTAGAAAATTAGTTTGAATTCGTGATTATTGTTGAATAAAAATTTACTTAGGTGATTAATTTTGATAAAATACAAAAAATACCATTAACAAGTTTGAAGCTTTGGGTTTGAGATTGAATTTGAAATTTGTATAAGAATTTGTGATGGATGTTGTTAAAACTTGTTAAAAATCGGGCAAAGAGTTGAATCTATAGTTAGGGAAGAAGGTGCTTGTTGTGGAAGGGTTGGTGGTAGTATGGTGGTGGTGGAGAAGATGATGGAGTTGGGGAAATGAGGAGGGGGTAGGGTTTTTTCTTTTCTCTATCTTTTTCTTTGGAAGATGTGGAGAGGGGGTGGGGTGGGGGGGGAGGGGTTTTTTTTCCAGTTTTTTTTTTATCGATTTATGACACGTGTCAAAAGCTGATTGGCGCATGTAATAACAATCTTTAACCAGATATGGTCAAGCACCGAAGTGGTGTGTAATTGACACACCTTTAAAAATTTTGGTGTATAATACTATTTTCGTATTTAACAGGTTTATAAGAGGGATTTGGGGACAAGGTCGATGGGTAAAGTATGTATTTTGCCAATATATCCTATTATTTTGTGAAGCAAAAAAAATCATTTTAGTAAAACGTTTGTATTTCTAAATCATAAGTAGTAGTACTAGTATTTTAAGTCGGCTTGCTTAAATGATGGTGGTGGTGGATGGGTAAAGGTTGGTGGTGGGGTGATTGTCACGATTTCAATTGTGGCCATTGCCTATTTTTTGATTTTTGGATTGGGCCGGGTTGTCTTTCACTCTATTGGGCCAACTTAATTCTTATTCCAGAGTCTATATTAGTGGATCCTATTAGTAATTATATTAGGTCGAGTCTTATCTTTTATTCTCTAACGGTAATGACCTCAATTACGGACCTTTGTCCAATATCAGTACTAAGTTGTTACCTGGACAGTTGTAGCGTAGCTCGTCTTTCAGTATTTAGCTAGTATTCTACAGTGTATTGTTTATCAAAAATTCAATCAAATTTATCTTGCTTTTTATTTTTCTTTCTTCTTTTACTTGTTAACTCCTTTTCATCCAAATTCTGTAGCTTTAATGCTACATTTGGTATCAGAGCATTGGTCTTGGTGCCAATGTTGAACCGGACTCGTGAACCAGCTGGTGATGACGGCTCATTAAAATTGCATATTAGATTGGCACTTTTGGTATCAGATCATTGGTCTTGGTAACAATGGCACTTTTGGTTGCATTCAGCTGGAGAAGATTTTGGAACAAAAATAGTTTAAGCCACAACAAGATTTTAACTATCCTATGCAGTTGGGCATCCTAGTGTTTCTTCATTATCTACACTGCCCGTTTCTGATAACCGAGTGAAACTAAGTTCTAAGAAGAGAAAGTAGAAAGAGGACGGGTCGTCATCACAATCAACAGCTGACCTTAACACATATTGGCCTACTAACGTTAATGTATGCACTGAGCAAGGAAAATATATCATGTTATTTGGTGAAGCAAAACAAATTCATTTTAGTAAAACGTTCGTATTTCTAAATCATAAGTAGTAGTAATAGTATTTTATGTTGGCTTACTCAAATGAGAAAGAAAAAAAAAGCAAAAAGGGGAAAAAGAATAATTTTTGATGTCTGCGAGAAGGATTAAAAGTCATTGTTTCAAACTTCATACGTACGGAAACTTGTAGAATATCCCCTAATTTCTCAAAGGCCAAACCCCTTCCAAAACCTCCTTCCGTTTCTACAAAATATACTTACACTTCTGGATTTGGCTGCATAAACTCCCTCATGGAGTACTGGAGGCCGCCAAAGCATTCAACTTCTTGTTTGTAAGTTCAATACTTTTATATTATAATTGTGATTCCATTATAATATTTTACAATTTTTTGCACGTGATTTTTTTTTTGTTGCATGTGATTTCTATAAAATTAAAAGAAATAGGTGTATAATATTGTTGTTGTTGTTAATGATGATGATGATGATGATGATGTTATTTTTTTAATTTTTTAATCTTTTTTCTTGCATATGTTTTTTTTTTGTGGTTCCCATTATAATTTAAAATAAATAGGCATGTAACCGTTATGGTGGTTGTTGTTTTTTATTTAAATAAAATTCTTTATTTTTTTCTTGCATATGATTTTCGTTGTATTATTAAAAGAAATAGGAGTATACTAGTTATGGTGGTTGTTTTTTTTTAAATCTTTCTTCGCCCGTGATTTCCAATAACAAAGTTTCTTTATTGAGTGGATAGAGGAGATAGTAGGATAATGTGTGTGTGTATATATATATATATATATATATATATATATATATATATATATATATATATATATATATATATATATATATATATACATATACATATATTACACACACACACACATCAAACGATGAGTTTAATTTAATGGTACTGGGTCGGAGTTGATGGTGGTAGTTTGTGCTTAGATAGGTGGTGGTGGTAGGTGGCATTAGGGGTTGGTGGTGGGTGGGCGAGGTTCTCTTTCATTCTATTGGGCCAGCTTAGTTCTTATTCCAGAGTCTATATCAGTATATCCCGTTTGTTAGTATATTAGGTTGAGTCTTATCTTTTATTCACCAACGATAATGACCTCAATTACGGATGTGTGTCCAATGTCAATACTACGAGGTTCGGCCAAGCCTAATCCTCGGGGCAGAAGCAGAGAGAGTTTTCCACTATGAATGAGAAGAAAAACACAGTACAATCTCTAGAATCCCCAACTACAACTCCTATATATAGTTCCCAAATAGTCTCAAACCTATAAGAGAAAGGTTTCCCAATTTGACAAGGACTATAGGTTTTCCTTTCCCAGATCTATTAGGACAATGTGTTTTCCTAAACCTATAGGGATTATGGGTTTCTTAAAAATACAAAAAAATAATTCAAGCCACAAAATAACAAATCTTCCCCTTGGCTTGAATTCTCTTCATTAACAGGAACAACGTCTCTCTACCTTGCCCTCAGCCCTCGCAAGGGCTCTACCCATTGCCGCACACATCAACTAAGTCTAATGCCTAAACTTGTTAAAAGACTCAATCTCTTTAGCCATAGCACTAATCCGTCGATTTGGTTCTGTACTCTGAATAGCTTCTGAATAGCTATAATACTCAAACGCATTAACGATCTTTGCATCTGCCAAAGCAAATCCCATAGAATTCGTATATCCAAGAAGATTCTCATCAACTACGTCTCCAAATCTTTGCGGTAGGTTGATCACTCTCTTCTCTCTGCCTGTTGCAATATATATGGTTGTTGTTGTGCAGGTGCATCAACATTATCATCTTGATCAATATTTTGCACCTCCTCCACTTCTTCTACTTTAGAACTACTGGGCTGAGCTAGTGGATATTCAATTTCTAGCTCTATGCGGTCAGTGACACCACGATTTATTTCTGCTATTGCCTTCTCCCTCTGATTGTCCAGTGAGGCAGATTTATTGAATGTTACATCCCTACTGATAATTAGCCCTGAAGTGTTTTGATCTGTGCACCACAACCTATAACCTTTCACTCCAGTTGCATACCCTAGAAATATGCACTTATTTTCCTCGGCTCAAGTTTTCCATCCCTCACATGAGCATAAGCAGGACAACCAAATATCCTTAAATTTGAATAATCAGCAGGCGAACCAGACCATACCTCAAAAGGAGTTTTGAACTCAATAGCTGTGGATGGAGATCTATTGACCAAATTACAAGTTGTATTGATTGCTTCGGCCCAAAAATTCTTGCTAATACATGAGTGTGAAAGCATGCTTCTTGCCCTATCACAAAGCTCTTGTTCATACATTCTGCAACACCATTTTGTTGTGGTGTTCTGATACAAGTATAGTGTCTCACTATGCCCTCTCTGTTGCAGAAATTATCGAACTCAGAATTGCAAAATTCTAACCCATTGTCAGTTCGAAGACGGTTAATACTCACAAAAATTCAAAGTCATAAGATACCTGGCACCACTCTTAGAGGGAACTCTGTTTGGACCCCACAAGTCTGAGTGTATATAATCTAACTTGTCTCTGGTCTTGTGCTCGACCTTCTTGCTGAACTTTACCCTTGTCTTTTACCAAACACACAATGCTCACAAAAATTCAAAACTTGATTTTTATACCCATTCAGCAAATTCTGCTTACTCAACAAAGACACTCCCTTATCACTCATATGGCCAAGTCGCAAGTGCCACAACTGAGCCTGATTCAGATCACTTTTCCCAGAAGCTACAGCAGCTTCCTCTTCAACTACACTGGCCTGAAGATGATACAATTTAGAATACAGTTTACCCTTCATGAGTACCATGAAGCCTTTACACACTTTAAGTATTCCATTCTCGGAGTGAAATTTATACCCCTGATCATCCAAAATCGAAAAATAAATCAAATATCTCTTTATTCGAGGAACATGCCAACACTCAATGTTTCTGATAATTCCATCGAACATTCTCAATCTGATGTTACCAATTCCCTCTACTGGTAATGGATTATCATCTCTCATGTAGACAGTCACACTGATCTACTTATAAGTTGCAAATCAATTCTTGTGTAGACACATGTGGAAAGCAGCACCAGAATCAAGAACCCAGGAATTATGCCCATGACTAGAACTCACGGCACAAACTTCCCCTACATAATCACTATTCTCAGAATTATTTCCAGTGTCAACAACATCTGCCGAATTATTTACTTTCTACTTTCCTCTTTTCTCTTTAAGCTCGGTACACTATCTCTTGTACTGACCTTGCTCCGTGCACTCATAACAGTTCTGCTTCCTTGCTCTAGACTTCGATTTGGCGATTGACTTTTTCCTATTAAAGTCCTTTTGTTGTGTTCTTCCTCTACTCACAAGACCCTCACCCTCAGTTTTGCTGTTTGGAAAGCTCTTTTTCAACTATTTAGATTTAGTGCATTACTAACATCTTCCAGTGAAATACTATCTTTCTCATATAACAGCGTATCGGCAAAAGTATCATAAGATGGTGGTAAAGAACACAACACAATCAAGCCCTGATCCTCACTCTCAATTTTGATATCCACGTTCTTCAGGTCCATTATAATTGAATTAAACTCATTAAGGTGAGTTTTAACACGTGTACGTTTGTTCATACGGAGATTGTATAACCTCTTTTTCAGGTAGAGGCAGTTTGTCAGTGATTTCTTAGAATACAGATCTTCCAACTTCTTCCATGTCGTTGCTGCAGAAGTTTCTTCAGCAATTTTCCGAAGAACGCTATCTGTAATGCTCATGAAGATCGCGCTCAAAGCCCTCTCCTTTAGGTCTACCTTCTCTGTCTCTTTCATCTCTTCAGGAAAATCCTCGTCAGTTGCCTTCCATAACCCTTGTAATGCCAGGGACGATTTCATCCTAATCTTCCATAGACATAAGCTAGAACCCCCGTCAAATTTTTCTTCTTCGTTCTTTGTTGAAGATGCTGAAGACATCTTACCCTAGATTATATATAAAAACCCGAACCTTGCTCTAATACCAATAGTTGCGGAAGATCGTGGGTTAACTAGCACACAATCACATACAAAGCAAATAGAGAAGAAAAATCAATACAAGGATTTAAAGAGGTTCTGCTAAGCCTAATCCTCGGGGCAAAAGCAGAGAGAGTTTTCCACTATGAATGAGAAGAAAAGCACAGTACAATCTCTAGAATCCTCAACTACAACCCCTATATATAGATCCAGATAGTCCCAAACCTATAAGAGAAAGGTTTCCCTATTTGACAAGGACTATAGGTTATCCTTTCTCAAATCTATTAGGACAATGGGTTTTCCTAAACCTATAGGGATTATGGGTTTCCTAAAAATACAAGGAAATAATTCAAGCCACAAAAAAACACTAGTGTCCTATAGTGTATTGTTCACCAAAAAAATGTTTTAGTATTACAAAAATCTATTTTGAAAATTGTTTTGACCGAAATTTATACTTTCTATAACTCAATATATAGAGGGGAGTCTTGGAGCAACGGTTTAGTTGTATCTGTGTGACCTATAGATCATAGATTCGAACCGTGAAAGAAATCACTAATACTTACATTAGGATAGACTGTCTATATTATATTTTCTGGAGTGTGTCACACCTCCTTTTTACTAACCCCGGAAGGGATATTAAGGGAGTTTTTCCAATTTAAGTGACAATCGAAACGGGATTATTATTTAAGATCAGAGTCGCCACTTGAGATAGTTTATGGTATCCCAAGTCACCGGTTTAGAATCCCGAATCGAGGAGATTTGACTCTGTTTATGCCTGCGAAATACAGAAATCCGGGTAAGAAATTTTGTTAACCCGGGAGAAGGTGTTAGGCACTCCCGAGTTCCGTGGTTCTAGCACGGTCGCATTGATCATACTTGGCTTAATTAGATTATTTAATTACTGATTTTAGAACCTATGTGCGTTTTACCTTTTTATTAGGAAATTACCTTAAAACAGGTCACGCGTACGTGTACCCATTTGTTTGGCGCGTCAAAAATCATGTCACGCGAACGTGTCCACAATTAATAACGCTTTATTATTATTAAGAAAGTATAGCCAAAGTTGCGCGAACGCATACTCTAGTTTTGTTTTTAGAACCGTAATTATGTCACGCGAACGTGTACACAAACACGATGGTGGATTAAACGTGCCTAAAGCAAGCTACGAATATCATTTTAATGTCTAAGTTATAAAATTAACACGAGGGCCATAAGGATTCAATTATAGATGGCACACCTTGGCCTAAAGAACTGTATTTAATTAAAGAGGACTATATTAATGATAAATTATTATTACGAGAAAGTTTGCTCGAAGTTGCGTGAACGCATACTCCGAATTAGTTTTTAGAATTGTAATCGTGTCATGCGAACGTGTACACAATCACAATTGTATTTTTAAACGCGCCTAAAGGCTTTTCTACGAGTGTTCATTTTTAACAAATAATATAATATTTGTGAGGGCCATGGGTGATTTAATTAAAATGGCACACCTCAATGTGACTAAAAGAGATTGCACTTAATTAGGCCCAAGGGACATCAAAACTTGCAAGTGACAAATCGTTAAATTGTTATCAAGAAAATTAGAGATCCATATTAGGGACTTGGGCTGACATTAAAACCAAGGGAACGTGCAGATGAAAGGAACAGCTCAATAGACTCAACCATGCCGACTAAATGAAACTGTGGCCCGTCTAACTCAAAACATAACAGGGCCAAATCTTCTCTATTTTAAAATTAGTGACCCAATATTAGACTTCAATTGACCCGTTATCGCTGAAACAAATTTCACGGCCCAAAGCAAAAGCAAGTCCTTAACAATTATGCAGCTTACTTCGATAAACAACCATATGCATCCTTAGGCCCAAAAACCATTTGAATTGGCTGATTAACAAACGACCATAACCCTCAGTAGCAGCCTAAAGGGACAATCGACGAAGGACTTTCGAGTATATTGAAACAGGGCCAAACGAAGGGAAACATGGGTATATTCATGCCATTTCCAGCACTAGTAGGATATTAACCACATAATAAGAAGATAAACTTAAGCTAATAATCATTCTGAGTACTAATAAATTGTTACTACTACAACTGAAGATCAACAAACCAATTGCAACCCTATGATTAATAAAACATCATGTCCAAACCAAATCAGAAAATGAAACTCGCATGCTCCAAACAGGTTCCAGTATTTTCAAGTTACAAATCACATTCTTGAAAGACAATAGAAAAGAAGTCTTATAACTGACCAAACTCCAAAAGACTCTAAAAGGAAAGGCAAAATCAAGCATAACAAGGAACCTTTAACATATATACACTTAATCTGGATTCTAGTTAACTAAGAATGTAAGGAACTGGGATAAGGACAACAAGAAATTCAGAATTTGAATGATCAACTCCATATATTCATCCAAGAACAAAGTGATCCAAGAGCTAAACTCCATACACATGACTCGAAGGCCAAGGGAATTACAGCTACATACCTGGATATTGAAAACAAATCAAAGAAGGTGAGAAGTTCAGCAAGAGCAATGTAAACAAAACAGCATATCACAGCAATGTTCTGCCTCCTTTAGACCATCTTTAAACCCAGATGAACAGAAGTTCCTTGAAATCTATAAATTCTTACTAACAATGAAGACCAAAGAGCAATTCCAAAACCAATTTCGACCAAAAAGATGCAGAAACTTTTTAGTGTTTTTTCAGGGTATCTATGACTTCTTAAAATGAAAGAAAAGGGCTCTTATATAGGCACTCCTAAGGTAGCCCTAGCCTGGTTAACTAATTCCCCTTCTACCCTTTTAATTCTTAATTATTTTACCCTTTTAGCCCTTCAAAATATCTGAAACCTCCCTTCTACTAACAAACCAGCCCCAACCTTATCCTCTAAAAACTTCCCACAACAGAAAAATATTCCCCCAACCCTCAAATACCTAAAACACCCCTTGACACCCCTGGATTTACATCCATAAATGAATCACATGTGGGTCAAATTTGACCCAAGACCCAACCCCAATGAACGGGCTACTTCTGCCCAACCCAGAGGTGAACCAACAACCCAAAAGAAAAGAACTAGGCATCATAATCTAAATAGTAAACCTTAGGGCTAACTGATTTTGTAATCGACACTGAACTAGAATATGCTAAAACGTTTTAATATCTAACTAATTAAACGAAACAAAAAAAATGAACAATCATGCCTATTAAATTCTCTAACCTATACGTGCAAACAGAAATCGATTGAACAAGAAAAGAAAGAAAGAAAAGGAAAGAATCAGGAGACGAAAAACAGAAATAAATAAAAAAAAAAATAAAAGATGAATGACTGACCAAAATCGGAGAGTTTTAAGCATAGGTGACCACACTTGAGGCGCTTTGACGAAGCTTGAAGAGACCCTAAACTCCGAATATAGGGTAAATCTGGATTCAATATTTGACGAATTCCAAAAGTTATTTGGGAAAAACGCCAAGTGATTCGAGTTTGGGGAGGCTTGGTGGTTATAGGGTATAAGTTTGGGGTGGATTGGGGCTGCGCCGCCGGCCGGAGATGATGGGGATTTTGGGGCGGCAGATTCTAGGGTTTTGAGAGACGGGGGTGTGAGGAGATAGAATGAGGGGGTTGACAGGTGTAGGTGGGGGGGGGGGGGGGGGCGTTTGGACAGTTAAATACATGGGGGGCCTTAGTTCCCAGCCATTGGATCAAATTAGATCAACGGCTGGGATTTGGTTTTATGGAAACGGGGACGTTTTGGTGTAGGGGAGACTGGACCGGGTTGGGGGGGATTGGGCTTGGAGCGGGAAACGGGTTTGGGGTGGATTGGGCCAAAATGTTTGGGTTCAGCTTAAATGGCCCAATGTTGGGTTCAAAAACTAGCCTTTCAAATCCTTTTCTTTTTGGTTTCTTTTATACATATTTTTTTCTCTTTTTTTTATAATTAATTAAAATCCTAAATTAAATCCTGAATTGATCTAATTTGTAAAATTAAACTAATTATCTATAAAAAAAAATATGAAAAATCATTTAATCCTAAATCAAAAAGAGAAACTACTATTCTAAAATTAAAAGCTAAAAATGTAAAAGTAAGCCAATTTTGTGATTTTTCATTTTAATAAAGCAACTAATTCACTAATTAACCTTAAAAAATATAAAATAAAACCTAAATGCAAAGCATGGTATTTTTTGACATTTTCATGATTTTTAACAAAACTAAACATGCACAGAATGCAAACAATTAGCACAAATTCCCAGAAAATCCTATAAAATTGTAAAAATGAAAAAAGAATTATTTTTCTTGTATTTTATGGGAGTGACTCCTATAGGGAAACAATTACGTGCTCACAGCTGCCCCTCTTTGCTCGGAAACACGAAGAGTTTTCGTGCAAAGATAAAGTGAGCGGATACGAGCGATTTTTGCCCATGTTGAATACTCCGTGGGAAGCATTTTGAAAGATTTGACCGCACCTTGCTTCCGAGGTTGCCTACATATCCTTGGTTATGAAGGAATTAGGTCAGTGTAGTTCGGGAAATTTCGGTAGCTGGGAGTACCAGGAAGCTGTGATCTCACTGTTGCTGCTGCTCTATTGCTTGCTGAACTCCTTATTACACCAAGAAAAAATAAAAACTAGACTAAACTATGATATATGAATTACAAGAATCCTATCTACATATCTTCAAACTTGATCTTGCGGCTTCGCGGCTCTGTGTTGCATTTTGAGCTGTTGACTCGTACTTCCCAGGCAGCTTCACTTGTTACTGACTTTGAATTGCATTCTGGAGTGAATTCCCTTATTTTCCAGGTGGGCACCTGATTGCCAAAAAATTCGACCTGTCTTCCTTCGAAATTCAGACTGGTTTCCTTTGAAATTTGAACTGTTTTCCCTTGTACTCCAGGTGGGGGCCTGATTGCTGAACTTCGAACTGCTTTCCCTCGAAATTGCTTTCCCTTGAAACTTGAACTGCTCTCTCTTGAAACTGCTTTTCCTTTGAAATGTCTTCCCTTATTCTCCAGATGGGCGCCTGACTGCTGAACTTGAACTGCTTTTACTTGAGACTGCCTTTCGCTTGAACTGTCTTCCCTTGTTCTCCAGGTGGGCGCCTGATTGCTGAACTTGACTCGCTTTCCTTTGAACTTGTGCCGTCTTCCCTTGTTCTCCAGGTAGGCGCCTGACTGCTGCACCTCGAATTGCCTTCCTCTAAACTTGAGCTGCTTTCCCTTGTTCTCCAGGTGGGCGCCTGATTGCTGAACTTGAACTGTCTTCCTCTTGAAACTTGAACTGTCTTCCCTTGTTCTCCAGGTGGGCACCTGATTGTTGAACCTGAACTGCTTTCGTTTCCCTTGAACCTTGTGTTGTCTTCCCTTGTTCTCCTGGTGGGCGCCTGATTGCTTGAACTGCGAATTGCCTTCCTCTAAAACTTGAGCTGCTTTCCCTTGTTCTCCAGGTGGGCGCCTGATTGCTGAACCTCGAACTGCTTTCTCTTGAGACTGCTTTTCCTTTGAACTGTCTTCCCTTGCTCTCCAGGTGGGCGCCTGATTGCTGAACTTCGAACTATTTTCTCTTGAGATTGCTTTTCCTTTGAACTGTCTTCCCTTGTTCTCCAGGTGGGCGCCTGATTGCTGAACCTGAACTGCTTTCCTTTCCCTGGCACCTTGTGTTGTCTTCCCTTGTTCTCTAGGTGGGCGCCTGATTGCTTGATCTTCGAACTGCTTTCCCTTCGCAACTGTTTTCCCTTAAAATTGTCTTCCCTTGTTCTCCAGGTGGGCGCCTGATTGCTGAACTTGAACTGCTTTTTCTTGAGACTGCCTTTCGCTTGAACTATCTTCCCTTGTTCTCCAGGTGGGCGCCTAATTGCTGAACCTGAACTGCTTTTTCTTGAGACTGCCTTTTGCTTGAACTATCTTCCCTTGTTCTCCAGGTGGGCGCCTGATTGCTGAACTCGACCTGCTTTTTCTTGAGACTGCCTTTTGCTTGAACTATCTTCCCTTGTTCTCCAGGTGGGCGCTTGATTGCTGAACTCGACCCGTTTTCCTTGAACTTGTGTCGTATTCCCTTGTTCTGCAGGTGGGCGCCTGATTGCTGAACTTGAACTGTCCTCTCCTTGAAACTGTTTTCCCTTGTTCTCCAGGTGGGCACCTGATTACAATAAAACAGACAAAACAAAAGAAATTTTTCTGCCCCAGTTTGATATTGGGAACATCTGTGAGTGTTAACCGACTCTTGTTATTAAAATAAGTTCCAAGCTAAATTCTCTTATCCTGACAATTTCAAACCAAGTCTCATCTTCAAAAGTGAAAACTTAAATGCTGAATTACATTTCCCAAAAGAAAACTCTCATGAGACCTTGTCACTTGCGAGGGTCTCAAAACTTACTAAATCCCGTTATCCAGGAGAGTACTGAAAACTTACGGCCGAGCCTGTCTGGCACCTGCTCCCTTCACGGAGGGTTTCTCCTGAACAAATAAAATTTTCTGCCCCTGTTTCAATCAAAGAAAAATCTTTTCTGTTTGAAAATGCGGTGGTTAGTTTGCGACATTCTTGCTGAGGGTGGCCTTTCCACTGTCGTACTTTGCGCTGCTTATCTGCATCCAACCGGCAAGGAACTATTTCACCTTCTAACTGAACCTTAACCTCGGAGCCCTGAATGACCTGAGTGCCCTATATTCAACCTGCTGTTTTAGCATTTGTGTCTTTCCAACCTGAATCTCTGTGTTTCTCACCACAATTCACGAAACCACTTGATTTCCTGAAACTTGGCTAACATCTCATTTTTCATTGTGCACCATGCTATTTCTAGCATGTTGTGGCCGCACTTCGCTTTGTGCAATTTGGAAGTTGGTAATAAGCTTTGCAATCCCTTCTTGTTTGCTTAGCAAGGCTATCATTGGAAAAGCTTTAGAGAAGAGTTATGAATAGAGAAGAAAAATCAAAACAGAAGGATTGTTTGAGGAAGTAAAGGAAAAGGGACTTATCTGAGTGAGGCTGCTGGCATCAATGATCATGACATGCATTTTGGATTAATCAGCCTAGTCCACTCAGTCAACCACCTTTCAATCCTCACACTTTACGCCTGGGGTCCCCATGATTCAATTCCCTTGCAAAGTCAACTAACTTACTCGGCTTGCGGCGCCCTGAAGGGTTTTCACCAGCAAACCTCTCTCATTTGTTTATCTCTTAACTCACCATTGCCTCACGGTGCCCGTGAGGGTTTTCACCAATAAGACTCTCTCATTTTTAATTTCTCTCAGCTTTTCGTCGCCTTACGGTGCCTGTGAGGGTTTTCGCCAATAAGACTCTCTCATTTATTCATTTTTCCTGCGTAGAACGGAGTGTTGCCCCTGATATGAATCATACCTCTAACTGGCTTGACATGGCATCCCTCAAAGATTGATCAGAAGGTCTTTCTTTGGATCGTAATGTGGGCTTTTGGATAGGGTTAGAAAGAAAGGATGTCATAAAGGCTCAAAACAGCTTGAATGGGTTCAAAATTATAACTTTTGGAATCAGAGTTTTTACAAAAATTTCTGCCCCAGTTTCCTTGCTTGGGGGCTTTTGAATTTTTATTTTGAAGGGACCTAACCGTGAGGCTGCCTACGTATCCTTAAAAGGAATCAGGTCGAACGTAGTTCATGACATATGAGTTGCTTTGTTGTTTGTACTTTTCTTCTTCTCTTTGCTTCTTTTCTTTCTCTTTCTTCTTTTCTTTCATTTTCTTTCTCTCTTTATCTTCTGTCTCTGTGTTTCTGATCTTTGCTACTGATTCCAAAAGAGGGGTATGAAAGAAAGCAAATAAGGCTCAAAGGGGTAACAATGGATAAAGTGTTTAGATAGTAGAATAAAATGCCTTCGTCATTTCAATCTTCAAAACATGCAAAGTACAAATGAACACAATTTAAATCAAAGAAATCATACATAATATCTTTTGACCGCATCAGAAATGATAGCCATGTCTACACACTTGCCTTCTATATCTGTTAAATACAAAGTACCATTGAACAACACTCTCGTTACCACGAACGGCCCCTGCCAATTTGGGGCAAACTTGCCTTTTGCTTTTGCCTGATGTGGGAGGATGCGTTTCAATACCAACTGACCCACTTCAAATTTCCGGGGACGCACCTTCTTGTTGCATGCTCTTTATCAACCTCTTGATTTCCCAGACTAACTGCCTCAATTTCACTCAATTCAAGCTTCGGGTTATCTCAAAATGCGTGAATCTTCATTTGTTTCCTCAAACGCATCTTTTATCATATTCAAAACTATATTTCATTATTCCATGATTAGATTGGCTTTTAAGACTTGGCCGAAGATTCCTCATGCATGTCATGTCATTGAAACCGGCATAAAAAGAACTGCACAAGGAAGAAAAGAAAACAAAAATGAAAACTATCAGGAATGAGGAAAAGGGAAATTGCATTTCATTTGAAAATAAAGGATAGAAGGGTTTGTACATCAAACAAGCGAGAAAATAAAAAGCTGGGTCACAACCCTAGAATGACCCAGATAGAAAGGAAAACAAAGAAAACTACCAAAACTCCCTCCGAATAGGGAGAGGAGTAGCCTTCCAATTGTTAAGCTTTACTTTCGGCCCGACAAACTGCACATCCGCTTTGCTGGAACCTTCTCCAACTTCTACCATGTTCACATCATCAAACAAACTCTAGAACCTTTCAATTAACTCTTCATCAATGTCAACCACAGGATTTGGGACTGTTGTCACTGGGCGTTTCACGGTACCGGGCTTGACAAATGACCTGGAGAGACGCGGAATAGGCTTCGGAAATGCCCACGCTTTCTGTTTCAACCTTTTGGCCCTTTTCACGTCTGCCGCTGTGGGTTTGAATCCAAGGCCGAACGTATCCAAGTTTTTAGGCAGAGACACTGGCTGCACGATACCTTGTAGAGAAGCGCCCAGGCCTTTGCCTGGCACAAAACCGTTCTTCAGCATTTCAGATGCCACCATGATAGATGCGGAGGGTAACTTTGGAGTCGGAATACATTCCCCTTCCGGGACCTTCTCAACTGACACTGTTTCAGAAACCTAGTATACCCAAGGCCCTTGATCATCTTCGACTTCAATGAACGGGACAGAGGCATCATTGTAAGCAATCGAGCTCTCATCACCATGCACGACAATCTCCTATCTGTCCCACTCAAACTTGACCATCTGGTGCAAAGAGGATGTGACTGATTTGGCAGCATGTACCCAGGGCCGACCCAACAGCAAATTGTAAGAGACGGATACATCCAATACCTGGAACTCCATGGTGAATTCAACCGGTCCTATTGTCAATTCAAGCACTATATCACCAACCAAATCTTTCCCTCCACCGTCAAAACCTCGGACACATATATTGTTCTTGTGGACCCTTTCAGTATCAAGCTTTAACTTGTGCAAAGTGGAAAGAGGGCAAATGTTTGCACTGGAACCATTATCCACCAGCACCGTAGTGACCACAGAATCTTCACATTTCACTGTAAGATAGAGAGCTTTGTTGTGTTTAGTACCTTCCACAGGCAACTCGTCATCAGAGAAAGTGACCATGTTCACCTCAAATATCTTATTAGCGACCTTCTCCAAATGGTTCACTCTGATTTTGTCGGGGACATGAGCTTCGTTCAAAATTTTCATCAGGGCCCGACGATGCTTGTTTGAATGGATCAACAATGATAGCAAGGAAATCTGAGCGGGAGTCTTCCTCAGCTGCTCCACGATTGAGTAATCTTGCACTTTCATTTTTCTCAAAAACTCCTCCGCTTCTTCTTCAGTGACTGCTTTCTTTACTAGAACTGGATTATCTCTGAGTGTTTTAGCTTTCCTTAACTCCTCCGGGGCAAAGCATCTTCCCGAACGAGTTAATCCCTGGGCCTCATTGACTTCTTCTTTCACTTTTTTCCCCTTATAGGTTACTATCACCCGTTCATAACTCCATGGGATAGCCTTGGTGTTGATTACCGGCAACTGGGTTACAGGCTTGATGATGACAGGGTCCGTACGGGCACCCTCCACAACTATGATAGGCTTATTTGCCAACCCGGGCACGATCACCTTTGACTTTTCTTGCTTTGCTACAGCATCAACTGGGGATCTCTTTTCAACTACCGCAGATGGTTCACCTTTTGTCATGCTCAACTTGTTCACTGCTCCTTCAACCATTGGTTTTGTGACACTTGTTTCCTTGGCTGTCTTGGCCTCACTAGACCGAATCATCATAACAAATTCTGATGGCTTCTTGGGTTCCCCCTCCTTGTGTACTATCTCGATCATGTTTGTTTCATTATGAGTCGGCAATGGATTCTGATTGATGTTGGGGGTCTCTGGAGTTTGGAATACAATCTGGTTTGTATCGATGAGCTCTTGGATGGAATTTTTCAAGTGCCAGCACTTCTCCGTGTCATGCTGCGGAGTACCAGAACAGTATGCACAGCTCAAGGAGTAGTCAAGATTCTTTGGAGGAGGGTTTGGCAATTTCGACTCAATTGGCCTCAGCACATCCAACTGCCTCAATCTCTGGAACAGGCTAGTATAAGACTTCCCCAATGGGGTGAAAGTTTTCTTCCGCTGCAACCTTTCATTTCTGAACATTGGCTTGGGTCGGAAACCTAGACCGGCAGGGTTTCGGTAGGCTCGTGGAGGTGGGTAAGCATTTTGTGGAGCTGGGTAGGTGTTTTGTGGGGTTGGAGCATGCCACTGTGGGAAGAAAGAGGTTGAGTGTATGATTGGGCGTGGTGAACGGAAATCTGAGGGTCTGGTGATGAGAAGTAATGTTGGGGTGGATTATATGGGGCTTGGGTGTAGGTTCGGTGATGAGGGCGAGGCTGTGTATAATTGTGTGACGGGCCCTTCGGTCCAAACCATGATCCTGAATCAACTGTTGCCACATCTTCTTTCTTCTTCTTTCCAATCACGCCTCCGGTACCATTCTGGATGGCTTGGGTGGTTGCTTTGATGCCCGAGTAGCTCATGATTTTGCTCGACTTAAGCCCTTCTTCCACCATGCCGCCCATCTTTACTACCTCGTTGAATGACTTGCCAATGGCCGATATCAGATGGCTAAAGTAAGTGGGCTCCAAAGCTTGTAGAAAATATTCCACCATCTCATTCTCCTCCATTGGAGGGTTGACTCTTGCCGCCTGTTCTCTCCAGCGAAAACCATATTCTCTAAAACTTTCTCATGGCTTCTTTTCTATCTTAGTTAGGGACAAACGATTTGGAACGATCTCTATGTTGTACTGAAAGTACCGTGCAAATGCTTGGGCCAGATCATCCCATGTATACCATCTGCTATGATCTTGACGTGTATACCACTCTAACGCCGCGCCACTCAAACTCTGGCTGAAGTACGCCATTAGCAACTCATCTCTTCCACCAGCTCCTCTCATTTACTGCAGAATCCCCTCAAATGGGCCACCGGGTCCCCGTGCCCGTAATATAGGTCAAATTTAGGCATCTTGAATCCCACTGGCAGCTGGACATCAGGAAATAGACACAAATCTTTGTAGGCTACGCTCACCTGGCCTCCCAATCCCTGCATGTTGCTGAATGATTGCTCCAGGCTTCTTACCTTCCTGAACATCTCCTCATGTTTCGGGTTTTTAGGTGATTTCTCAGTCTCAACAGGGAGGTCGAAACGAGGAGTATAAGAGTGATGATCTGGGGCCCTGAACGTAGGCTCTGGGGGATAGTACTGATTATCTTGGGTCTAGAACAATGGCTCACTGGAGGACCGATGGAGTATAGCTGGCAGGGGTGCTACGAAAATAGGGGTGGTTGGTGGAGGGGGTATGGGATTGTTTTGGCTGGTGGTGCTTGTGTGGTTTGGGAAGTAGTACCTTGATAATGGTGGTAGTGGGTGGAACCTGGTGCATTTTGTGGAGATGAATCAGCAGTGGGAGGTTCTTGGGACTGAGCTAATGGTGGGATGAAAGCAGGGTATGATGGTGGGGGATGCCCTTTCACCCAGGCTTGGTACATTTCGGCCATCTGATGTTTCAACTTATACAGTTCCTTTTTTAGATTAACCTCAGACTCTTCCCCCTCTCTTGACGGATCAATAACACTTGCGTCCAGTTCCTGGCCGACCATGATCAACTTGTTCTTAGACCTGGTGTTGTACGGGTGGGTTGCCAGAATGCTGATCAAACTAACCACCTGCCTGAACTTGATGACAACAAGCAAACTTGTTAACGATTAGGAGCTTGACAGGTAGGCAACCGCACGTTGTGGATGCAATGCACCTAAGCAGTTAACCATTTCTATTATGCATTTGAACGGCTGCTTGCTTCATCCCGACTTTCACTAATTCTTTTCATCTTGCATTTTTCTTTCTCTCTTTCCTTTTTATTCCCGCTTTTCTTGATTCTTGTCTTTCCTCTTTATTCTCGCATTTTCTTCCCTCTTTTGTTTTGCCATTATTTCTTTCCCTCGATTTATTTCCACTCTCTTTTTTTTCTTCTTTTTTTCATTTTATGGTTATGATCGAATCCTATGTGGATTGCCTACGTATCATGACGCCGCATGAATCAGACCAAGCATAGTTCTGGGAATAGATAAATAAAAAACACATTTTCTTTTCTTCAAA
Organism: Nicotiana attenuata; assembly: GCF_001879085.1. Taxonomy (NCBI): domain Eukaryota; kingdom Viridiplantae; phylum Streptophyta; class Magnoliopsida; order Solanales; family Solanaceae; genus Nicotiana; species Nicotiana attenuata. The sequence goes on from NW_017675662.1 coordinate 29,433, forward strand.
TTTTATAAAATAAAACAAAACATCCTGATTACAACGACTTCCCTACAGACTTAAACTCTTTCAGAAACCAAACAAGACTCAAAATGGACTGACAGACTCTAAAAAAAAAATTCAACACAGACTCGAAAAATAAAATCAAGAGTACATAAGTGCTTCTACTGCTGCTCCAGTTGGCCTTGTTGCGGGCCTATGTGCCAGGTCTTCTTGAATTCAAAACAAGTCATCCATGATCTGTCGGACAAAAATCATGACTGAAGCGAAGAAACATGGACTGGGTCATGTCCTCACACTCGTTGCATTTCATCACAATGTAGTCCGCAATCCTCCTAACCCTTTCCCTGATAATACCCTTCTCTTGTAGCAATCGTCCAATCTGCTGAGATCGGGCCCCCAAAACTTGTTCGGAAGTATGATTTTGCTCTTGAAGTTGCTGCAGGTCCTTTTCTAACTGCGACATCAGGGCATAGTGATAACTAGGGATTTTGATACATTTTATACTCCTCCTTTCTTATGTTTTGATTAGAAATTTGTACAAAATAGTCTCAAAAGGCTCACAAGTTGTGCTTGATTGCAGGTTTGATTAACAAATGACAAGGTGTCAAAGTTCAACTCAAAAAAGGAGTGAAACTTGCCCAAGTACTAAGACAAAACAAAGCTCAGGCAAAACAGGCCCAATGCGGCCGCACACCATTCTGTGCGGTCCGCACAAATGAGATTCAGAGAAGGTGTTTTCCAGGCCAACAGGCAATGCGGCCGCATGAGATTTAATGCGGTCTGCATTGGAGTCACTGCGGCCGCACTCGATTTAGTGCGATCCGCAGAACCAAAGATCAGAGAGGTGCCAGTTTTGGAGATTGAAGCCAATGCGGTCCGCGCTCTATTTCATACGGACCGCACTAGAAGCCACCGCGGCCGCACTCGATTTTGTGCGGTCCGCATTGCCTGAGTTCAGAGAGCTGGAATTTTATGTCAAGAGCCTTAGTGCGGCCGCACACCATTTTGTGGGGTCCGCACTAACCCCGCAGAGGTATTTTTTTCCAGACATTTCAGCTTAGTATAAATAGCTTCTTTTCCATTTTTAGGTAAAGCAGATTGTAAGTACTGAAGGCTGCGCTCGTAACTTCCGTTTCTTTAGCTATTTTGGGCAATTTTATCTTCATTTCAACATTGAATCTTATAGTTTATCTTAGCAATTAATTAATATGAGTTGTTTTTCATCTATTTCTTTGTTTTTGTCTCTAATTATGAGTAGCTAGACCCATCAGCTAGGGTTGTGGCTCGACCCTAGTGTGGGTAATTGATGGGTCTTGTAATTTAGAGCTTGATTGACATATTTGGGCTAATTCCATGTTTAATTGCTAAATTAGTGGTTGCAAACACTAGTTTGTGTTTAGTTGACTTTTGCTCTTCTTGAGAAAGAGAGCCTAAGTGTCTAGAATTAGTCCAACAAGGAATTGGGGCGTGCTCAAGAGAATTGTTAGCCCCAATAAAAGGGTTAAACCGAGAGATCGTAATACCCGACTTGATCCTCAATTGCTTGTGCAAGTTCGCATACCCAATTGGTCTTGAGAAAGTCAATTCGGGCAAAATCACTCAAACTACCGAGAGGTATAGAGTGAGTAGAATCGAGCAACGGTTATATCATACTCCCCAAATGTGTCAATCTAGCTTTAGACTCAAGAATTCGTCAATTGACCACCTAGGCGAAAGTCACTACCCTAGTGCCCTTTAATCATTTGAACAACTTGCAATAGTTTAGTCCTAGCTTATAGTAGTTTAATTGAGCATTATAGTTCATAGAATTAGAATCATAATTAAAACCCAAAAATGTGTAGAAGTACAATTTGGAGCAAATACACAACTCCACTTTAGATAGACACCCAACTCCAATATCTAGCTCTCTGTGGAAATCGATCCCGACCCTAAATCGGGTAAAAGTTGCTTCGACCTCTCTCTCTACTTAATAGTAGTGTAGGGTTGGCCTCGATCAACTTTTTAGCGCCATTGCCGGGGAGCTAACGGTTTTGGTATCTATCTAAATAGATTTGTGTTTTGTTCTTCTTTCCTTCTTTGTTACTAATTTGTGTGTGTCAATACTTCAGGTACAAAAATGGCATTAAAAGCTAATGACCCTCTTCGAAACATGATTGCGGGGGAGGAGGTTGATGACAATGGAGATGAAGAGGTGCCTCTTGCACCTCAAGACAACGCAGAGGCCGCCAGGCCAATGCAAATGAGAATATTCCAGACCCTCCTAACGCCACCTCCAAGGGCGGTTCCTCGAGTTCTTCCCAACCAAGGCTATGCAAGTGCAATTGTCCCACCCCGGATTTGGGCGGGCAATTTCCAAATTACTAATGTAATGTTGACATTGCTGGAGCAGCGTGGGTACTTCACGGGCGTTGCCACTCAAAATGCTTACAAACATCTCAAGGGGTTCGTGGATACTTGTTGGGGGAGCAAGCAAACCAATATGTCCGAGGATGCGCTTCGATTGAGGCTCTTCCCATTCTCACTTAGAGGGAAGGCATTGGACTGGCTTGAGCGACTTCCCAACCATTCCATCACAACTTGGGATGAGTTGGCGGATAAGTTCATTGCCAAATTTTTCTCACCGGGACACATGGCAGCACTACGGGATGAGATCTTAGCTTTCAAGCAGGAGCCCACCGAACCATTACACGAGATTTGGGAGTGAAATAGAACTATGGTGAAGGAATGCCCCAACAATGATATGATCGAGGCTATGATACAACAGACCTTCTATCAGGTCATCAATACAACGAATCAGTGCATAGTGAATCAATTGGCTGGGGGAAATTTCATGAAACTGCCTTATGATGAAGCTTGTGCTATTCTTGACGAGATGGCTGACACATCTTCCGCTTGGCAAGTAGAGAGAATGTGCCACAGGGTGACCCCACGGTCACTCATTTGCACAAAGAACTACATGACCATGGACAGGCTATAGCAGAACTTACAACAACAATGAACCAATTAGCAAAGGCACAGTTGTAACAAGTTCAGAATCCTCGCCAAGTAAATGCCATGGAGGGTGTTAACATGCTTGTGAACAATAAAAGACAGAGAGGTCAACAAAACCAAGGGAATTCGGATCAATTTGACAATGATTGTGGTGGATTCCAAGATGATTGTTATGATGGAACGAAGAGGTGCAATATGTGAATAATTACCAAGGCCAAAGAGGCAACTCTTCCAACCAACAACAACAGTGGAGATCCTAGGGCAATTAGGGTAACCAACAACAAGGTAACAATAATTGGAACAATCAACAACAAGGGAACAACAACTGGGGAAATCAAAATAACAATCGGAACAATCAGGGAAACTGGGGCAACAACAACAATTGGGGTGGAAACAACAACAACCAGGGTGGATGGAACAATAACCAAGAAAATCAGGGGCAAGGTTTTTAAAGGCCCCCAATGTACCAACAACCGATCAACCCACCACCTTTTCCATTCCAGGGTCCTAGTTCTTCTAATAACGAAATGGGTAAAATTGAAATGATGTTTGAACAGATGATGAAAAAGAATGCTGACTCCGATGCACAATTGGCTTCTCACAACACTTCAATCAGGAATTTGGAGGTCCAGCTAGGCCAAATCTCACAGTCTTTGAATACTTGCCCAAAGGGGGCTCTACGGAGTGATACGGTGGTTAACCCAAAGGGTGGTAACAATCATGTTATGGCAGTAACTACACGAGTGGAAGAGGCGGTGAAACAAAAGCAAGTTTTGAGTGATGAAGTTGAGTTGCAAGAAGATGAAGTTCCTTTGGTGGTTGAGAATGTAGTTGATGAGAATGTGAATCAAGAAGTGAGGATTGATATTCAAGATGCCGAGGTGGAAACGCAAAATGACATGAACCCGTCTAGGGATAACGTAATAGACATGCCGAAGCCGGTTGTGCCAAAAGCCAAGGCACCCTTGCCTAGGCCACCTCCCCCTTATCCTCAGAGGCTAGCCAAGCAGAAAAATGAGAATCAATTCAAAAAGTTCATTAACATGATGAAGAGCTTATCCATTAATGTTCCTTTGGTGGAGGCTTTAGAACAAATGCCTGTCTATGCTAAATTCATGAAAGATTTGGTGACAAAGAAAAGATCCATGGACTGTGAAACAATCAAGATGACCCACCAAGTTAGTGCTATAGTACATTCAATGGCTCCGAAGTTAGAGGATCCCGGTGCTTTCACTATCCCTTGCACTAGTGGAAGTGATAACTTTGCTAAAGCTTTGTGTGATCTAGGGGCTAGTATCAACTTGATGCCCTACTCAGTTTTCAAGACTTTGGGTATTGGGCCACCGAGGCCAACCTCCATGAGATTGCAAATGGCAGATAGATCAATGAAGCGACCATTGGGTATCGCTGATGATGTGCTTGTCCGGGTGGACAAATTTATCTTGCCAACTGATTTTGTGATCTTGGATTGCGAGGTAGATTATGAGGTTCCGATCATATTGGGGAGACCTTTCCTTGCTACGGGGAAAGCTCTAGTTGATGTGGAAGCAGGGGAACTCACTTTCAGGGTGGGTGATGAAAAGGTCGTTTTTCATGTGTGCAAGTCAATGAAGCAGCCCAATTGTACAGAAGTGTGCTCATTTGTGGATCTTGTCACGGCTGTGATAATTGATGATATTAGTGCAATGATCAATGTGGAGGACCCTTTGGAGGCCGTATTGTTGAATCTTGATGTCAATGATGATGAGGGCCGAGTGGAGTGCGTGAATGCTTTACATGGAATGTGCTCTTATTCTTATGAGCCTAGGAAACTCTCTTTGGATCTTGAAAATAGAAAGACCCCTCCAACAAAGCCTTCAATTGAGGAACCTCCGGTGTTGGAGTTGAAGCCATTGCCTCCACACCTCAGGTATGAATTCTTAGGCCCTAATTCAACTTTACCAGTTATTCTTTCCTCTTGTCTTACTAACATGCAGGTAGATGCCACATTGGCGGTGCTCAAAAAGCAGAAAAAGGCAATTGGATGGACTTTAGCTGATATTCGGGGAATAAGCCCTGCATTCTGTATGCACAAGATTATTCTGGAAGATGATGCAAAGCCCTCCTTGGAACATCAAAGGAGGCTGAACGAGGCAATGCAAGAAGTTGTGAAAAAGGAGATGATCAAGTGGTTAGATGCCGGAGTGGTGTANAATTGGGAAAAATGCCACTTCATGGTGGAGGAGGGCATAGTGTTGGGTCATAAAATTTCAAAGAATGGTATTGAGGTTGACAAAGCTAAAATTGAGGTGATTTCAAGACTTCCTCCCCCCACTTCTGTCAAGGGGGTTAGAAGTTTTCTTGGGCATGCGGAGTTTTACCAGCGGTTTATCAAGGACTTTTCGAAGGTAGTAAATCCATTGTGCAAGCTACTAGAAAAGGATGCCAAGTTCGTGTTTGATGAGGGATGTATGCAGGCCTTTGAACTCCTTAAGCATAAGTTGACCACTACCCCGATCATTACCGCACCCAATTGGAGCTTGCCTTTCGAGCTCATGTGCGACGCGAGTGATGTTGCGGTTGGGGTAGTTTTGGGTCAAAGAGTAAAAAATATGTTTCATCCGGTGTACTATGCGAGCAAGACAATGAATGAGGCTCAAAGGAACTACACGGTAACTGAGAAAGAGTTGTTAGCTATTGTGTTCGCAATGGAGAAGTTTCGGCCATATCTTATGGGAGCCAAAGTCATAGTGCACACCGATCATGCAGCTCTTAGGTATTTGATAACAAAGAAAGACTCCAAAGCTAGACTGATGCGATGGGTCTTATTACTTCAAGAGTTTGATTTGGAAATTGTGGACCGGAAAGGTAGTGAAAACCAAGTGGCGGATCACTTGTCCCGCTTGGAGGAGGAAGGAAGGCCGTGTGATGGCCTAGAGATCAATGATGCATTCCCCGATGAGCAGCTACTTTCTGTGTCGATGAGTGATATGCCATGGTTTGAGGATGTTGCTAATTTCCTTGTGACTGGCATCATCCCGTGTGAGCTCTCTTCTAACCAAAGGAAGAAGCTCAAACGGGATAGTCTGGACTTCTATTGGGATGAGCCATACATGTTCAAGATTTGCACCGATGGAGTGATCCGGAGGTGTGTACCTGAGGAGGAGCAATCTAGCATTCTAGAGGCTTGTCATTCCTCCCCCTATGGTGGCCATCATGGATGGGCGAGGACAGCTTCGAAAGTTCTAAGTTGTGGATTTTATTGGCCAACTTTGTACAAAGATGAAGTGATTTAGTGAGAAGGTGTGACCAATGTCAAAGAGCGGGCGGTATTTCGATGAAAGATGAGATGCCTCTAAACACCATTCTAGAAGTGGATATCTTTGATGTATGGGGTATTGATTTCATGGGCCCATTTGTAAGCTCGTGCGGAAACACCTACATTCTTGTAGCGGTTGATTATGTCTCAAAATAGGTCGAGGCCGTGGCTTTGCCCAACAATGAAGCTAGGAGTGTGGTTGCATTTCTAAAGAAGAGCATTTTTACAAGGTTTGGCACTCCTCGTGCAATTATAAGTGATGGAGGATTGCATTTTTGCAATAGAGCTTTTGACACCTTGCTTGCCAAGTATGGTGTCAACCACAAAGTGTCTACTCCTTATCATCCTCAGGCGAGTGGCCAAGTTGAAGTCTCAAACAGGGAAATCAAGAATATTCTGTCTAAAACGGTCAATGCAAATAGGACGGATTGGTCTAAGAAGCTGGATGATGCTCTATGGGCGTATAGGACTGCTTACAAAACTCCGATTGGTATGCCTCCGTATCGGTTAGTGTTCGGGAAAGCTTTCCATTTACCAGTTGAGTTAGAGCATAAGGCCATGTGGGCCTTGAGAAAGTTGAACCTTGATTGGGATGTGGCTGCAAATCTCCGGGTTGAGCAACTCAATGAACTTGATAAATTCCGTTTCCATGCCTACTCCAGTTCTTCCTTGTATAAGGACAAAATGAAGTACCTTCATGACAAATATGCTCGTGGCAAGGAGTTTAGAGTAGGTGATTTGGTGCTCTTGTTCAACTCTCAGTTACGGTTGTTTCCGGGAAAGCTAAAGTCAAAGTGGAGCGGACCTTTTGAGGTAGTGTTTGTGACCCTGTTTGGTGCCCTTGATTTGAAGAACAAAAATAGGGAGATTTTTCGGGTAAATGGTCACAGGGTCAAGCACTACTTGGGAAAGTTTGATGATGGCCATGTGGTGGCACTTGTTCATTTCAAATGATTGGATGGTAACATGCGTCGTGCCGCGACGTTAAATCAGGCACTTCTTGGGAGGCAACCCATGTGTTTTTCTTCTTGTTTTTCTTTGTTTTTCATTGTAGGATAGGTTTTATTTTGGACTAACTAGTTGTGAGATGTTACAGGCTTGTGTGATGCAGTGCAGGACATACTGGACAAAATATTCAGGTCTCTGAAGTTTTCAATGCGGCCGCACTACATTTAGTGTGGACCGCAATGAAGAAAGGGTGAAAATAACAACTCTCTGAAGTTTGCAACCGCGGCCGCAGTCCATTTTGTGCGGTCTGCGGTGGACCACTGCGGCCGCATTCCATTTTGTGCGGACCGCAGTGGTTGCCTTCTCAAGCTTTGAAACATGCTGAGTGATGGGGACCGCAGTCGATTTTGTGCGGTCCGCACTGGGTTGGTAAGATGGGCCCCAGGTCCTTTTCTATAAATAAGGCCTGAGGCCCTCCTGTTACACTTTTCGAACCCTTGACTCTCAGAACCTCTAAAAACACTGTTCATCATTTCTTTTACTTGCAATTAACTATTTGGACTTGATCATCTTCATTGCTTCTTACATTTGGTAACATCACATTCTTTTGAATTGTTTTGATTTTGTTATTTTTCTTTTACTTCTTGTTTTCTTGCTTCTTATCATGTTCTCCCCGTATTTCTTTAATTTTGGTAGGATTAGGTTAGTTATTTTCGTGGGTAATGTGGGCTTAAGTAATTAAAATCAGAGGGCAACTACTTAGGTGTTAAAATTGGACTTTAAGTCAAAACACATGGAACCCTAAGTTAGTGCTGCTTCTGGGCACTCAGTGCGGACCGCGGTCGATTCTGTGCGATCCGCGGTGCCCTTGTGCGGTCCGCAGTAACATTTTGTGCGGACCGCATTACTGAAAGACTTGAAAGCTGAACTTTGGGACTGCGGCCGCACTACATTTTGTGCGGTCCGCATTGGTCCCAATGCGGCCGCACTACATTTTGTGTGGTCCGTATTACATGGATACAGAGAGTGGGTAGTCTGAACCCCACCTCTGTACGGACCGCATTGCCATTTTGTGCGGTCTGCATTGACCTCTGTGCGGCCGCACTCCATTTTATGCGGTCCGCACTGTGTAAAACCTTCAACTGTCTGCAAAATTTTTTTTATCCTGCAACTGTGACTTAACATCTTCTACTGATACTAACAAAGCATGACTGAATTTGTTTGCAGACAATGGTAAAATCGAAAGGCCAGGGTGCTAAACAACCAGGCAGAGGAGAGTCCTCCCGGGGGAGGGGACGTGGAAAGATAAAATTAATCCCCAAAGTTCGACAGGTAATTAAGGCAACAAGGAAAGCAATTCGGGCCGCTGATAGAGCTGCTTCCCAGTCCTCGGGGAGTGAGTATGAGCCCTCCCGGGAGATTTTTTCAGACTCCCTGCCAGAGTACATTGAAGACTGGCCGGAGAGGTTCAGGCTAACAGACACTCCTCCACCTCCCCCCACTGCCCAAGCGTCAGTGAATGTATCTTCTGGGTCGTCTGAAGGCTCAGCTGAAGGTAGTAAGGAAGAGTACTCCACCTCTCCCACAACTTCATTATCTGGAGAGGATGCAGTAGGAGAAAATGAGGAAGTAGGGGGAGATGAGGTAGTAGGTGAAGGGGGTGAACCTCAGGTTGGCGGGATTGCTAGAACAAGAAACCCGGAGGTATGGCAGGACCGATTTGTCAGTGAGGTAGCTTATCACAAATTTAGGGAATGGTGGCCGGTGAGGAAGTTAATCCCGAAGAGGAGTTTTGTTGATAGAGATTTGTTACCTCACAACCCCAATGTGAGAAGGCAGTTTAGGGAGAGAATTGGCTGGGAGCACTTTTTGGGTGAATGTATAGATGCCAATGAGCACTTGGTCAAGGAATTCTATGCCAACGTTGCCCACATCAAAAAGGGCACCAAGGTGATCAAGGTGCGAAACCTGAAAGTGTTGTTTGATGGGAAGATAATAAATGATTACCTAGGCTTTGATGAGGAGGATGAGTCCCTGTACATGGCAAAGATGGAATCAGGTGAGGAAGTCCGTCCGTGGTTGGTACAGTATCTGGCAATCCCAGGTACCACCCCCGATTGGCTGAATGCGGGCGTGAAGATTTTGAGAAGAAATTTGAATTTCGAGGCCAAAGGGTGGGAAACATTTGTGTGCAGCAGATTGGACCCCACTACTCATGACAACTCCCTCCCTCTTCACCGGGCAGTTTTGGTGGCATCGATCATGGCGGGGTACCCGATAAATGTCGGGAAGATAATGTCTCGGGTAATCACACTTATAGGCAGTGAGCATGACAGAAATTACCCTTTCCCCAGCTTCTTGACTATGTACTTCAGGGACCTCAAAGTTGAAAAGAGGCCATTTGATATCAAGGTCAAAGCGAAGGCCCCATTCTCATGGTACAACATGCAGGGGGAGGACAACCCAAAGAGCAAGAACTTCAAAGGCACAGCCACTGCTCCAACTGGCCAGTCTGAAGAGCCAGTTGTGGTAGTGGCTCCTACTCAACCTGCCTCTACCTCCACAGACATTCCTCCGGGCCCATCCACTTCAGCAGATTCGGAGATTCCCTCTTCCCGAGCTTACCTAGTGACTGTTCACCGACTGAGCCAGGCTCTTCTCAGCATCAACAATTGGATGCAGACAGCTTCATCCAAGTTGTCTATCCTCGCTACTACAGTGGAAGCTTAGTCGGCACCTCCGCCTCCGTAGGTCCTGCAGTCTATTGAGGATGCCCTTAAGGAGATTCTGGTAAATCAGAAGAAAATCCTTGACAACCAGAAAGTGCTCGCTGATGCTGTTGATTCACATAGCAAGGCTTTCAAGGAGCTTGCTAAGGAGCACAAGAAGTTGAGAAAGACACGGGCCTCCAAGGAGTCCGTGAAGGAGCTGAGGGTTGATGTTGACAGGTTGAAGGCAGACCAATTGCCTTTGGATTTATTACTTCATGACCCTACACCAGCAGCTCATCCCCAGCCGGAGCAATCTCAGAGGCCTCCCAAGAGGAGGAGGATGATTCCCCGAGCGGATGATGCAGGTATCCAGTTGGCAGACCCACCGGAGGCCTCCTCCAGTCAGCCACAGGATGCACCTCAGGAGCCTGTCCCGACCCAGGTCCCAGCAGCAGAGCAGCAGGCCACAGGGAACCAGTCTGAGGTTCCCGAGCACAGTGAGGACCCAGGGACCACTCAGGAGTCCATGCAGACAGACAGGCCATAGGGAGTCTCTATATCCTTTTCCCTTTTTCTTTTTGGTGCTTATTTGGTTTAGTTGGCATTGGGGACAATGCCAGCTTTCATTTGAGGGGGTAGGCCTTATTTTTTTGGATTTGGATGATTGTATATATTTGACAATTTTTATGCTTTCTTGATTTTTCATCTTTGGTTTGTATATAATTTCAACATTTCGTCACATTTCTCGCACTTTTATTTTAATTTGGGTCTGTATATAAAGTTATGTTACATTGTACATATTCATCCCATCTATTGTATATTCGATCAAAATCCCCTCTTGTATATATTCATTTCACTTTCCGCAATTTTTCGTTCTTAGCTTCTTATTTATGTTCGTAGCTTCTTGTTTTGAACGTTTATAATAAGCCTTTGGTTTTCTTAATGCAACGGTTCTTTCCAAAGATGGAGTTTGTGTGAACCGGGTGGCTCTTCCCAATGATAGATGGCGTGACAACCTTCTTAAGGGTTTGAGTCTGTTTTTCTTTTCTTTTTGGCTTTTTAGTAGTTAGTGGTTAAGGGTGCCTCAAGCAAAGCTTCACTTGGGCCTAGCACATTTGCCTTTGATCTCATGGTCAAAAATAAATTGTTGTGTTTAGGATGGTGAAAGTCGTGACCCTGAGACTCTTGTGTTGATCGATAATCATCAAGTGGTTTTTCGGGACCATTGTGTGCTCAAATCTTATCTAAGGTCGTTGTGGGCCCCCGACTCTATGTCTTTAGCAATCCTATAGCGTGTGTGGTGAGAAATTGCATTGCAAGTCCAAGTCCCGAGCCATTATTCTAGAACTTGCCCTGAATATTTGTTGAGGCAAAATCCTAAGTGAATTTTTACTTGAGACATGATTATAGGCTCTCCTTGATCCAAATGATAGCTTAAAAACTTTCATAGCCTACCAAAGATAAAATCCCTAGTCAACCCTTTTGAGCCTTAAACCTTTTTCCTTCAAGAACCATGATACAAGCCTTTACCCGTTCTAAAAGATACCCTCTCTTAGCACCCGATCTTTTCTTAGCATATGGCAAAAGTATAAGTTTGGGGGGAGAGACGGGGATTGCAACAAAGTGGTAAAAAGGTACATAATGAAGAAAAGGAAAGGTAATGAAAAAGAAAGAAAAGCAAAAAGACAAAAAGAATACTCATTGTAGAAAAGAATAAAAAAGGGATTCAAGAAAAGCAAAGAATGAAAGGTGTGGAAAATTGAGAAAGGAAAAAAGATTTGAAATGTATAAAAAAGAGTGACAGTGTGTCTCTCTTACCCCTTGGAAGAAGTGAAAAGACTCAAAGAGTCAAGTGAATCTGTGCCAAAATGAAACAAAAGAAGTGCTTAAGGGAAGATGGAACCTACTTAGACCAAACATCGCCTACCCGGGACCAAAAGCCTTCACTATGTCTCCACAAAAGCCCTATATGATCTCTAGTTGAATGAAGCTTACATTAGTGGTGACTCACATAAGGGGCAAGCATATGGTACTTAGTGCCGGACTGGTGACTTTTCTTTGAGAGGGATGAGTGAATTTCCATTAAGCTCGTTCTAAGTGCCACTATTCTAAAGGTGAGGTTTGCTTAGGGAGAGTCGAGGATGTGTGAGTTTGGGTCCCACAATGACTAAAGTACTAGAAAGAGTCCTTTGATGTGTTGAGTCAACTCTTGATGCTCTTGTGTCACACTTGATCCATGGTGTTTTAAAAGAGTAAATGTTGTTAATGATTCATGTGTATTGAGGGCAATTGTTAGTCCCAATTGATGCTAGATGAGGTCACTTTAGGATAGCTGCATTGTCTTGGATTTTCTCTTAAGGGGTGGGTCTTATTTTGTTTGCTTGAGGACAAGCAAAAGCTTAAGTTTGGGGGAGTTCATAACTAGGGATTTTGATACATTTTATACTCCTCCTTGCTTATGTTTTGATTAGAAATTTGCACAAAATAGTCTCAAAAGGCTCACAAGTTGTGCTTGATTGCAGGTTTAATTAACAAAGTGACAAGGTGTCAAAGTTCAGCTCAAAAAATGAGTGAAACTTGCACAAGTACCAAGACAAAACAAAGCTCAGGCAAAACAGGCCCAATGAGGCCGCACACCATTCTGTGCGGTCCGCACAAGTGAGATTCAGAGAAGGTGATTTCCAGGACAACAGGCAATGCGGCCGCATGAGATTTAATGTGGTCCGCATTTGCACTCGATTTAGTGCGATCCGCAGAACCAAAGATCAAAGAGGTGCCAGTTTTGGAGATTGAAGCCAATGCGGTTCGCGCTCCATTTCATGCGGACCGCACTAGAAGCCACAGCGGCCGCACTCGATTTTGTGCGGTCTGCATTGCCTGAGTTCAGAGAGCTGGAATTTTATGTCAAGAGCCCTAGTGCGGCAGCACACCATTTTGTGCGGTCCGCACTAACCCCGCAGGGGTATTTTTGTCCAGACATTTCAGCTTAGTATAAATAGCTTCTTTTCCATTTTTAGGTAAAGCGGATTGTAAGTACTGAAGGCTGCGCTCGTGACTTCCGTTTCTTTAGCTATTTTGGGCAATTTTATCTTCATTTCAACATTGAATCTTATAGTTTATCTTAGCAATTAATTAATATGAGTTATTTTTCATCTATTTCTTTGTTTTTATCTCTAATTATGAGTAGCTAAACCCATCAGCTAGGGTTGTGGCTCAACCCTAGTGTGGGTAATTGATGGGTCTTATATTTTAGAGCTTGATTGACTATGGGTGTTTGATATTTGGGCTAATTCCATGTTTAATTGCTAATTAGTGGTTGCAAACACTAGTTTGTGTTTAGTTGACTTTTGCTCTTCTTGAGAAAGAGAGTCTAAGTCTCTAGAATTAGTCCAACAAGGAATTGGGGCGTACTCAAGAGAATTGATAGCCCCAATTAAAGGGTTAAACCGAGAGATCGTAATACCCGACTTGATCCTCAATTGCTTGTGCAAGTTCGCATACCCAATTGGTCTTGAGAAAGTCAATTCGGGCAAAATCACTCGAACTACCGAGAGGTATAGAGTGAGTAGAATCGAGCAATGGTTATATCATACTCCCAAAATGTGTCAATCTAGCTTTAGACTCAAGAATCCGTCAATTGACCACCTAGGCGAAAGTCACTACCCTAGTGCCCTTTAATCATTTGAACAACTTGCAATAGTTTAATCCTAGCTTATAGTAGTTTAATTGAGCATTATAGTTCATAGAATTAGAATCATAATTAAAACCCAAAAATGTGTAGAAGTGCAATTTGGAGCAAATACACAACTCCACTTTTGATAGACACCCAACTCCAATATCTAGCTCTCAGTGGAAATCGATCCCGGCCCTAAATCGGGTAAAAGCTGCTTCGACCTCTCTCGCTACTTAATAGTAGTATAGGGTTGGCCTCGATCACATAGCAATGTTCCCTTTCTGCTTTGAAATCTCTTGCCTGCTTGGTCACTTTGCTTTCTAGGACATTGATCCTTTTCTTTAGACCCCCTCATTCCTCTGTCGTACTTCTCTTTCAGCTGTCGGACAAAACTTGCCCGTCCCTCTGCACTCTTAGCTAACTTGGCTTGGGCTTTTGCTAACTCCTTTTCAGTCTTTTCCAGGTCCGCCTCGTAATATCTTATGAGCTTCTCATCTTGTCTACTTCTGGCCGGGTTTTCGGCGGCGATTTTCATTCTTTGAATTTGAGCACGCAAGGCTTCATTTTCCTGGGCCAATTTCCTTCTTTCTCCTTCAGCTTCTTGCAGTTGTAGATCATTATTGAACTCAACGTTTCTCAATTTCTCTTCAAGAGTGTGAATGGTATCTTGGTACTTTCTCTCCTTCTCTCCCCAGGCCAATCTTTCTTTGACTTTGTCATCAAATGCTTGCACATGTGGTCTTTTTGCTGGTCTTTCGGGCTCTGGTTCGGGCTCTAGCTCATTGCTTGCACCTGACCTTCTTTCAAACCACGCTGCATAATTCGGATTCACTTCCCCTTTAGCAACATCTCGTACCTGGGTGCCATTTTTCAGATACCGACAACTGTTCCAATCCTGCTGGACTAAAGCCTCTGGCAATGCTGCTTCTGGATGGAGTTCGATGACCTGGGTGGTTAGATCTTCATCTTCAGGTACCATCTGATATCTCCCTAGCTGCCTTAAAACCCTATGTGGTGCGTACGGCTGGACACTCCGCAAACCCATCAACATCAAATAGCCCTTCATGGCTGTCATATATATGATTTCTATCATCGGGAGCCAACCTATAGTCCATTCAACTTGACTTGCTTTTAGAACTTTCAAATGGGAGATCCAAGCTTCAAACCCTTTTGGAGCGTTGTAATCCTTCACCCTTTCCTTGTAGCTTTTGATGAAATTATCTTTGCTTGAACCATAGCTCATGAACCTGGGGTGGTGGCGGAGATGCTCAATCAACCACATTTGTAGAAGAACACTGCAACCCTTGAACAATTGGGCCCCGGATCTACACAATGTCAATGCCCGGTAAATATCTGCCAGTACCAGAGGAGCAAGTGTGTGATCTTTCTTTGTAATAAGGGTTTGTGCAACTCCAGCCATGCGGGTATCTACTGTCCCTCGGCATTTGGGAAGACTATGATTGCCAGGAACGCAACTATGAAGGCGAACCTACGATGAATTTGCCAAAGGTTCTTGTCCTGTTTGTTGTTCAATCCTTTTTCATGTGTTTCGAACCCGACCGAATGCCCAAATCTGGAATACAAAAATTGAAAGGAACATCACCCATTGTCCACATGAGCCTTCTTCATTTGTTTGCTGATATTAAGAAGATCAAAGAATTTGTGCACTGATGGGGCTCTCGGGAATATCAACTGTTGTTTCCTCAAGTCCCGCCCAAAATGGATATACCCAGCTATTTCTTCCAGTGTAGGGGTGAGCTCAAAATCCGAGAACCGAAAGACATTGTGCACAGGATCCCAAAAGGTTCCCAAAGCTTTGATCAAATCTTCCTGTGGTTTGATTTCCAATAGATCAATGAGAGCACCCAACTGTTCTTTCACCCAGTCTTGACCATCCCCATCCAAATCATACCACCACATGCGCAACTGCAACTGAGCCTGCTCTATGACTAGTAGTTTCGGGTCCTGGACAATGTTCATCTTGGTACCTGAGAATGGTTAGGGTTAGGGTTGACTCTGACAGACTTTTGAGGAAACAGTTTTCGACTTCTAAAAGAAAATGACCCTTTCCCCTTTTTACACAAAAGTGGCTGCTTTCGTAAATGTGGCCCCTTCGCAATTTCAAGTAACTTTTGAGGCCGGGGCGGAGACAAATTAGAAAAATGACCCCTTACTGACAGATTTGCTCGTTCTCTACGAAAATAGCCCTTCGACAACTGAAAATATTCTAAGGCTATCTCAGTGAGAACGTCGCCGAAGCTGGGTCGGCTTATTCTTCACACAGATCCCTACCTACGACTTCATTTTATTTGGTTAATTTTGCAAAAAGAGGCCGAACCCTATGTAGGTTGCCTACGTATCCCACATCCGGTGGGAATCAGACCTGCGTAGTTCGGGCAGTCATGACATAATTTTAAAAGAAGACTTGAGTGACTCATTTTGAAAAGACTCTTTTTTTTTGCTTTTTTTTTTCTTTGTTTTCTTTTTCAAATTCCTTTTCCTAAACATTTCGGCAGAGTTTCGGGATATTTTCAAATACCGGGTTTATTTCCTTTCTACGCCACTCTTAGTTTTTCCCCTGATTGTCTTTCCTAGCCGGTCAGCATGCAAGCCGAAATAAATAAATGTTCACATAGCACGTAAGATGCATCAGGATGGTCTGTTATTTTGGGTACACCTGTCCTAGACGGACCCAATCCCTGTGTTAAGTCCCCTAAGTCAAATGCATGTGATGCAAACAAACGTTCCTACTAGGGATCCGGCATGAGGTTATGTTCTTCTAGGTTTTAAACTAGGGTTGTGTTCTAGACTGGGTTTACTCGAGTGGACAACTCGAGTCGAGGTGGGGGCAACGTACCGGGAGCACTAAAGTTTGCCCGGCCTTGTTGCTGGCCCATGCCTCGTTCTTAACTGGTATGACTTCTAACAGAAAGGGGCCCACGCGAACGTGTGCGCCAAATTTTAGAATACTCAGAGGGGTGGCGTAAGAAAGCATTTTAATAACATTCAAACAATATTGAAATGACACATAAAGGGCAATTAGCACATTGGGTTCACAAAATACAATAATATCAACAGTAAATAAAGCTAAGTAAAATCATATTACAAGCTCGAATTCTTGAATTTTGAACCAGAGATTCTGGGTACTATCCCCAGCAGAGTCGCCAGAGCTGTCACACCTCCTTTTTACTATCCCCGGAAGGGATATTAAGGGAGTTTTTCCAATTTAAGTGACAATTGAAACGGGATTATTATTTAAGATCAGAGTCGCCACTTGGGATAGTTTATGGTGCTCCAAGTCACCGGTTTAGAATCCCAAATCGAGGAGATTTGACTCTGTTTATGCCTGCGAAATACAGAAATACGGGTAAGGAATTCTGTTAGCCCGGGAGAAGGTGTTAGGCACTCCCGAGTTTCGTGGTTCTAGCACGGTCGCTTTGATCATACTTGGCTTAATTAAATTGTTTAATTACTGATTTTAGAACCTATGTGCGTTTTACCTTTTTATTAGGAAATTACCTTAAAATAGGTCACGCGTACGTGTACCTATTTGTTTGGCGCGTCAAAAATCATGTCACGCGAACGTGTCCACAATTAATAACGCTTTATTATTATTAAGAAAGTATGGCCAAAGTTGCGCAAACGCATACTCCGGTTTTATTTTTAGAACCGTAATTATGTCACGCGAACGTGTACACAACCACGATGGTGGATTAAACGTGCCTAAAGCAAGCTACGAATATCATTTTAATGTCTAAGTTATAAAATTAACACGAGGGCCATAATGATTCAATTATGGATGGCACACATCGGCCTAAAGAACTACATTTAATTAAAGAGAATTATATTAATGACAAATTATTATTACAAGAAAGTTTGCTCGAAGTTGCGCGAACGCATACTCCGAATTGGTTTTTAGAATTGTAATTGTGTCACGCGAACGTGTACACAATCACAATTGTATTTTTAAACGCGCCTAAAGGCTTTTCTACGAGTGTTCATTTTTAACAAATAATATAATATTTGTGAGGGCCATGGGTGATTTAATTAAAATGGCACACCTCAATGTAACTGAAAGAGATTGCACTTAATTAGGCCCAAGGGACATCAAAACTTGCAAGTGACAAATCATTAAATTGTTATCAAGAAAATTAGAGATTCATATTAGGGACTTGGGCTGACATTAAAACCAAGGGAACGTGCAGATGAAAGGAACAGCTCAATAGACTCAACCATGCCGACTAAATAAAATTGTGGCCCGTCTAACTAAAAACATAACAGAGTCAAATCTTCTCGATTCGGGATTCTAAATCGGTGACTTGGGACACCATAAACTATTCTAAGTGGCGACTCTGATCTTAAATAATAATCCCGTTTCGATTGTCACTTAAATTGGAAAAACTCCCCTATAGCCCTTCCGAAATAATAAAAAGGAGGTGTGACAAAGTACATGTGACCATTTTTCAAATCTGCGTCAACATGGAATACCTTATCCACCGGTCCATTTTCTTTATAAGAATTCTTAGAAACTCGAAGGCATTGCCTCAAATGCTGAGCCAACATGCATAATTCCAAAATCACTTACTCCCTATGTCACTAAACAAACAAAATTTGCTTTTGTTTGCAGAGAGTATTTAGATTCTTTCTTTACTAAAGGTACGTGGAAGCAAAGAAGCAAAACATAACACCATGCAAAGCATATACAACCCACCTGCCAATACCTATAGTATTGACTCAGCCACGTACTTAACATGCAACCCCTTTTGTTCCCCTATAAATTCACACTTTCTCTATAGCATTATCACCATCACATCTTCATTAAAATAAAAAAAGAATCATCCCTTCAACAATGGCTAAAGTAATGATTATTGGAGTTGTTTCTTTAGCCATACTTTTAATGGCAGTCACAGCTTCTAGCTTTCGTACCACAATAACAATAGCTGAAGATGCTGAAAACCCAAGGGAGCAAATTTCCCAACGTTGCCAGCAGCAAATCCAAAGGGCACAGCAGTTACGTTCCTGCGAGCAGTATTTGAGACAAAGCACCAGATTCTCTGAGGAGGAAGAGGAATTTGACAACCAAGGCAGAGACTGGCGCCAAGAATTTCCTAGGTAATATTGGAATATAAACTAGGCTCTTTACATATATATAAACTCTGGGATATGTTTTAATTTATGTGGCAATATTTTTCTTGTTCAGTTCAAAAAAGAATGACAACATTCGAAATTTGAAATTTATGTGGCAATATTTTTTTTCTTCTTTTTAAAAAAGAATGACAACTTTCGAAATTTGGAAACGAGTTAATTTAAACTTCTGTTTTAATCTTAATGACAAGTTTTTTTAGCTATACAAGTATTTCTAAATTGTTTTACTCCTTTAAAAGGAATGAAAACTTTTGAAATTTAGAAACGAATTAATTTAAACTTTTCATTTTATTCTTAATAAGAAGTTTTATAGCTATACAAATATTTTTAAGTTTTTTTTTATCACGCCTTTAAAAGTCTCTTTCACATACATAAAGTGAAACCAAGGGATCGGAATATAATATTAAAAGTTACTTTTAATAATATTTTTATGTGACACTATTATATTTGGACAGTCAAACAAAGTTTATTATAGCTATGATTTTTCAGAACTCTTATTAAATATATTTTGCAAAATATCTAACTCTCAAACTCCTAGTTATATACTAGAATGATTTAACTCGAAAGACAAATGAATTTAAAATAAACTAAAGCATATTTTTAACGTTTAAGTTTACTGTTTGCTGACATATTTTTAACAAACAGGTGCTGTGAGCAGCTGGAACAAATACAAGATGAGCAATGCAGGTGTGAAGGAATAAGGCAGGTGGTGCAGCAGCAACAACAGAGAGGAGAATTGCAAGGCAGAGAAAGACAAGAAATTTTCAGGACTGCTCAGAGCCTTCCCGGTTTATGCCGTATTAGCCCTCAAAGATGCGAAATCCGAACTCGCAGTCCCTTCTTCTAAGAAACTTTAATTTTGCTTTAGTTATCTTGCTGTTGTTATAATAAATGAGTAATACTAGTACTAGTAATGAATAAATCATACCTTTTGGTGTGTTTTCCTTCCAATCATGCAGTTTGGTGTTTACTTTTTGTTTTTGAAGTAATAATTATCTACTTATTATCTTTTATGAATTAACTGCCTTTGGATCTTCGTTCAAACAATATTTTTCACTTTTCATTTAAGCTCCCTCCGGCTGAAAAATGAATAAAATGTAAAGTGTAGGCCAATAAGAAAAGTGTTTATAGATACGTGGATTAAATTGATTTGCTAAAATAAAATAATAAAATACAAATAAGAATAATTGAAGAAAAGACAAGTTTGAGCTTCAGTTAAAAATATTAGTCTTTTGCTATCAATATTTCTTTACGTCTTATACGCTCCCTTAGTTACCTTAATTACAAATATTAATGATGTAAAAAGGTGATAAAGAATAAAAAAAGGTAATAAAGTCTAAAAAAGACTAATAAAACTTGGAGGATTTTTAGGGTCTTTCTATAACGGTCGTATCATGAACTGTTTCTTATTCGATCACAGGTTTGTATTAGATGTCACCATGGTTGAATCATCGACGAGTCATTCTTGACACGTGTCGCTTTCTAAGACACTTAACTCTTGAGATCGGTTTTTACCGTATACAAAAGAATATTACAATATTTAAGTAGAAAGCGTGTTTGGGATACTATATTAATGTAACAGAAATGAAGCCGAATGTCACGATCCGGAATTCCCACCTTCGGGACCGTGATGGCGTCTAATATTTTACTTGTTAGGTAAGCCAACGTTAGAGAATCCTTAAGCTAATTTTAATCAATTCAATAAGTAAAACCAATCAAACCGAAATGGAACTAAAACAAAATACGAAGTGGCATAATAACCAATAATTTCAAAGTATAACTCGGATGTAGAGTCACAAGTACACGAGTTTCTAGAGTCTCTACAAAATAGGGTTTGAAATAAGTACAACTGTCTCAAATGAAAAGATCAGCAATAAATAGGGAAAATGGAAGGGGATTTCAAGGTTTGCAGACGCCAGCAGTTCTACCTCGAGTCTCCAAGTCAGCTGATTTGATATGATGCGCTTCACAGATAGTTGGGACCAGTACCAAGATCTGTACAAGAAGTGTAGAGTATAGTATGAGTACAACCGACCACATGTACTCCATAAGTGTCGAGCCTAACCTCGACGAGGTAGTGACGTGGCTATGACAAGACACCCACATAATTAAACTTGTGCAGATAACAATATGTATACAACATAACAACAAATAAAGGCTAAATATGTAATATTGGTAGGGGACTTGCGAAAGGGGTACAAGATACGGTAACTACAGCAGTGAATCGATAACAAAAGACAGTCAATAAACCTTCAACCAACAAAATGAATAAACATAATGAATGAAACTGCACGACATCACCCTTTGTGCTTTTACTCTCAGCCTCACCATGAAACAGAAATAATAACACAACATCACCGTTCGTGCTTTTACTCTCAATCTCTCCATAAAATGTAAATACGACATGGAAACACCCTTCGTACTTTTACTCTCAATTTCATCATGAAACAATAGATATGGCACGGCATCACCCTTCGTGCATTGACTCTCAATTATGGCACGGTATCACCCTTCGTGCTTTAACGCTCTCCCTTACCACATATCAATGAACATATAACAAAAGGGACATAGAATAAACAAGGACAAACCTTATGTCAACAATGGTTCCACAATACCAACTTCAACTTCAGAAACAATACTTAATTACCACAGAGAGCTCATAAATGCAGAAGGAACGATCAATTTAGCAATTAACTAGTCTAAGCTTGGATATCATGATCAAAGAAAGCAATAGATTACAATAAACAAGCCTCACCCGCATGCTTTAACCCAACAACAACGCATAAGTACTCGTCACCTCACATATACGTTGTACCCAACATTTAAACAAGTAGCAAATAGACAAACAAGTCTTAATCCCTCAAGTCAAGGTTAACCACGACAGTTACCTCACTCCAAAGATGAACTCAAAGCTCAACCACGGCTTTGCCTTTCAAACAAGCCTTCGAACCAACTAAATCTAGCAAATTATCAACCAAACGATTCAAAATAAGCATTAGGAACTACCCACGAATGAAAAATGTTCAATTTAGGTTATTATTGAAAAAGTCAACTCCCGGGCCCGCTTGGTGTAAACCCGAAATTCAGATCAAAATTCGATTGCACATTCACCCCCCGAGCCCAATTATGTAATTTGTTTCGCAATTCGACCTCAATTTGAGGTCTAAATTTCTAATTTTACAAAAATCTCTAGTTCTACCCAAACCCCCAATTTTCACCATGAAAATCCTACATTTTAGGTTTAGATCTTATGAAATATAAATGAAGATTGAAAGAAAATAAGTTAGAATCATATACCAATGAATTGGGGAAGAAGGGCTCTTGAAAAAATTGCCTCTAGGGTTTTCTAGTTTTGAAAATTTGAAAGAATGAACAAAATCCCATTTTTCCCTTCTTTTACCCAACTGTAGATATTGCAATTGCGATGATAGCAATTGCGATACAAAGTTCGCAATTGCGATCAATTATTCGCAAATGCGAAAAACCTCTGAGCCTTTATATCTCACAAATGCAATATATTTGTTGCAAATGCGAGCCAAGGCCTTCACAAAAGCGATCTTTTGACTTGCAAATGCGAGTCTGCCTTGGTCTGCTTCCAGTCGCAAATGTGAACCCTGCCCCCATCGCATTTGCGGACTTCTCTTCGCAAAAGCGAAGCTAACCCAGCCCCTTCCTTCTTCGCTAATGCGAGCCTGACTTTTCATTTGCGAGGCTCGCATTTGCGATCATGTCCTCGCAAATGCGAGATCTGCAGACTTAATGCACCAGCATTCCATTTAAGTTCAAACTCACTCCGTAGCCTATGCGAAACTTATCCGAGCCTCGGGGCTCCAAACCAAATATGCACACAAGTCCAAAAATATCATACAAACTTGCTCGCGCGATCAAATCACCAAAATAACACCTAGAACTATGAATCGGACACCAAATCAAATAAAATTTTTAATGAAACTTTAGAATTTCTATGTTATCAACCGGACGTCCGAATCACGTCAAAACAACTCCGTTTTTCACCAAATTTTGCACACAAATCATAAATATAGTAATGGACTTATACCGAGTTTCGGAACCAAAATACGGATCCGATATCAACAAAGTCAAACGTTGGTCAAACCTTTAAAGTCATTAAACCTTTAAACTTCAATATTTCAACAAAAGGCGATAACTCGAGCTAGGACCTCCGAATTCGATTCCAGGCATACGCCCAAGTCTCAAATCACGATACGGACCCACCGAGACCGTCAAAATACGGATCCGGGTCCGTTTGCTCAAAATATTGACCGAAGTCAACTTAAATAGATTTTTAAGGCAAAATTTTATATTTATCAATTTTTAACATAAAAATCTTTCGAAAAAAGACCCGGACTGCGTACGCAAATCGAGGAAGGCATAAAGAAGCTATTGGAGGCTTCGAAAGATAGAATTAGGGTTTAAAATATTTTTTTCTAAAGAAAATTAAATAAAAAGAAATAAATTGAAATGTATGTTCTATATATATATATATATATATATATATATATATATATATATATATATATATATATATATATACTAGTATCTATGAATGTGCGTTGCACGTTAATAATGACACATGATGGTTTAAACATTTAATTATATGAATGTAACGACCCGACCGGTTGTTTTGAGCTCTAGCACGTCGTCCAGCAGTCAGAGGCCATGAGCAACTTCATTTCAGGTCTTATGACTTGTACGCGCGGTCAGAATCGAATTTCGGGAAGTTCAGTGTTGATTTGGAAAGAGAATTCTCATTTCAGAATCTTAAAGTTGAAAGAATTAACTAAGATTGGATTTTTAAGTAAACGACCTCGGAATCGAGATTTGAAGGTTCCAACAGGTTCGTGTGATGATTCCAGACTTGGGCGTATGCCCAGATCGGGTTTTGGATGACCCGGGAGTGTTTTGGCGCCCATTGTGGAAGTTAGTATTTTGGAAGAAATTTCATAAGTTTGGCTTGAAGTGCATTTCAGTGTTATCGATGTCCGTTTGGGATTACGAGTCTGGGAGCAGCTCCGTATGGTGATTCTGGAGTTGGGATCGCGATCGGAAGTGAATTCGGAGGTCCGTACGTCATTTTGGAGTCATTTGGCTAAAGATAGAAATCTGAAGGTTTTTGAGAAGTTTGACCGAGAGTTTGACTTTTTGATATCGGGGTCGGATTCCAATTCCGAAAGTTGGAGTAGGTCCGTAATGTCGAATATGACTTGTGTGCAAAATTTGAGGTCAATCGGACATGATTTGATAGGTTTAAGCATCGAAAGTAGAAGTTGGAAGTTCTAAAGTTCATAAAGCTTGGATTGGGGGTTGATTCATGATTTTAGAGTTGTTGATGTGATTTGAGGCCTCGAACAAGTCCATAATGTGTTTTGGGACTGGTTGGTGTGATTGGTCGGGGTCCCGGAAGCCTCGGGTGTGTTTCGGGTTGTATCACGCTCTTATTTGATGTGTGACCGAAATTCGGTATTTTATTGTAATGAGCAAATTTTGCTCGATGTACATCTCCTTATGTGAGATCTATGTATGGATCGGGTGGCACGCCGCCATGGGTATGTTATTTGGATCGGGTTGCGCACCGCAACAGTGTGATATTGAGTATAGTTTTCTATATGATATTTTTGTATGCCTTGCTTCCTATTTTCTAAGGAAAGTCCGTATTAGTGCGTGAGTTAGGTAGTTCCTTCCAGAGTTCGCTTTCCTTTTGTATCGCGTTCGAATTGGTAGCCTATTAGCACATTGTGGCATCATATGAGATTTTTGATTATGTCCGGGGTAGCTTATTGCCTGAGCAGTTCGTACTGGGTGGGACGAGATCATTGGATTTAGGATCAGTGCAATCTGACTATATGGAGTACATTAAGGAGCAAAGACCATTATTTGGTTCAAAATGAGGTGATGGTTCTTGTCGGAAGTATAGACTCAATGNGTAAGTGATCTCTACTAGTTTTGAGTATATACAAGGTTTGTATACGGATTTAGACATGGAAAATTGTAGAAAACTTGGGGTTTGGGGGAAAACCTAGAAAACTAGTATTCATGGATTTTGACCACGATTTTGGGTATGGAATTTAGAGAAAATCATATATTTGAGTTCGTGAGGCCATGGGTAATCTTTATCTTCGAAAAATTTCGGATTCCGGGCACGTGGGCCCGAGGGCATTTTTGTCAACTTTTCGATCGGGGTTAGGAATTGTTATAAATTGGATTATAATGAGTACCTTAGCATATATTAATGGATTTACATAATTATTGGCTAGTTTTGGAGCGTTGTGCATCGATTCGAGTCTTTGGAAGGGCGTGGAATGCCGGTTATGGATCTTCGGAGCGAGGTGAGTCTCCTTTCTAACCTTGTAAGAGGGAATTGTCCCCATAGGTGAAATAATTGATTATGTGCTCCTATTTGTGGGGGCTACGTACGCACGAGGTGACGAGAGTCCGTGCGTAGCTACTATTATGCTATTGTCTGGGTAGTTAGGACCCAAAAGCATGCTATACTTGGATTATTTACGAACCTATTGATAGCTTGAATTGCTTAAATCACATCGAATTAGTAAACGAATTTCTAAACAGATAAAACTTCATTTTTCTTAAATGGTTAAAAGAGGATTTGTTTCATTGGATAATTACTCCGTGTGGACTTCTTGATTGACTGTCTGTGTGTTTATTTATGGAACGGACGACTTCTGTTTTTCCGCCGGACCACAGTCTTGACCTCCGATCCAGCTACGAACACGAGTAGATAGGCGGTTAGGGGGGGAGAGGGCCGGCTGGGCCTGGGCCGAACGCCTCGGCAGATTAAATAGATGCATCTATAGGCGCGCCGTCGACCCTCGGCAAGTGCACAGTTTATTTCTGTTGGATCGGGCTGTCGCCTCGGCATAATATGCGCATGCTTGCAGTGCTTATCCTGAAACTTATTGAAGTTGATATTGCCTTTTTATGGCCCGCTATAAACTAATAAAGATAACGAAAAGTAAATCTTGAAATTTCCTTATTATTTGAAAATGTATTACCTCTTTTCTTGCTCTATGAGTTATAATTGCTAGATAAATCCATGTTTTCCTCACATCTTCACCATATTATTATTGGACCACTAGTAAGTGTCGAAGTTGACCATGTCGTCTCTACTTCTTCGAGATTAGACGGGATACTCATTGAGTACACGTTGTTTTCGTACTCATACTACACTTCTGTGCATTTTTGTTGCACAGGTATATGTAACTCTAGTAGCCTACTGGGCGTAGCAGCATGGTGGATACGGAGACTTAGGTGAGTTGCACTTCTCGAGGCGACCCGCAGTCAGCAGAGTCTCTTTCAATTATCTGTACTTATTTTCTATCCAATATTGTGTTCCGGACAGTTGTTGTACTTTATTTGATTTTTCTTAAAAATTGCTTATGCACTTGTGACACCGGGTTCTGGGATGGTTTTGAAGTATTTTGTATTAACCGCTTATCATTTAAATTTGATTTGAGACAATTATCTTTTAAATTGCTAAATTTGAAGGAAAATACTAGATTCCAAAAGTATTAAAACGAGAATTTGATTAAGTAATTTGGTTGGCTTGCCTGAAAGCAGTGTCCGGCGTCGTCACGACCCTTAGTGGATTTTGGGCCGTGACAATGAAGGAACAATAAATTTAATTATTGCTAGAAATTTTATATATAATAATATAATAATCATCTAAATACCTAAAAATATTATTATATTAGCATAATAGATAAATTTAAAATAAAAGGACATCATCACACAAATGATCAATTTTGTCATGTTAGTTAGATAATAATGTATTAGTATTTCCTCTGGTCCACTTTAAGTGATTTTTTGGTTGCTTTCACACATATTAAGGAATTCACCTTTTATCATTAATTAACAATATAATTGACCATATTAACCTTAAAGTGGATCGGAGGAAGTATAATTTAAAAGTATTTAATGTGATGGTATCTTACCGAACACTTCTTTGTGGGCGATATTTTTGTGTGTGCATGTTCCCTCCTAATTGGTTACTCTACCTTAACCAGAACTCTTGTTGTCGATTTTGATATCACTCTTGAAAGTGCAACATACAGTGTGCAAGAAAATATATTGCGGTAAATATAATCTAATATTTAGGATGTTTGTCCTTGTGATTTATTTATTATATTTGAAAAACATAAACATACTAAAAATTATTTTGACACAAATTTAAAAGAATATTCCTTAGTTTTGGAAGACCAAAGTTGAATTCAGGGATAAGAATATACTTAGAAGCACATTGACCAGTATCATAATTTTGCATGTATGACATTACTGTCACAACTTCTATATACCATCTGTGTGCTATTACATAAGCTATTCGGCGTATCTAAGTTTTTCAGTAGCATGACAAGCATATATTTTTCAAAAACAACCTATATACAATGGAAGATCAATTATAACTTAGTCTATTATATATACGGTGACACTAACATACATAAGAAATATTAAACTTGACAACAAATGTGTATGGTAGAAGGCCATTTGATATTAAAGTATTTAAGTATTCTTCTTGGTAGTAATTATTGGTATCATTGTCTGCTGAGTCAAAAATTGAAAAATATTTTGTTTTTACTGTAAAATTTTGCAATCAACCTTTTATTTAGTAGATCAACATATTCATTTCTGCTAGCAAAGATAACTTTTTAATTCTATCATGCGATTTGCAAATTGCATTTTAATCCAATGATAGAAATATTTCTCTTACTAAATGCACTACTGTTAGCATTGGGGTTGATAACTAAGTATTCGAGAAGAACCAAATCATCTTTTATTGGATGCTCTTCTTCGTTTCCGACATGAAGCAAGAAGATACTAAATACCGGATCTGTTCTTGATGTTTTAAGCGTCAATACCACACAAGAAGGGGGGGGGGGGGGATTTGTGTGGTAACCAATTTTTGCTTAACTGAACTATAAAAGGACCTGGTTCTTCTAGGTGTTCCACCTACTACTGATTGCGGAATGATAAAATACTGAAAATAAATACAAAGATTTTTACGTGGAAAACACCTGGCTCAAAAGGTTAAAAAATCACGACCTACTACTCAGTAGGATTTTCCCAAACTTCCACTAAAATCACTAAGCCAAAACAGCATTTACAAAAACTCTTTGTAAACCTAAGGATTAACTCTAATCCCATTGTGGCACACAGCCTCAACTGCTGCGACAACTTCAAGTTAACTCTAACTTGAATACTCTAGGTACCTAATACAATTGCTTCTATGAAAGCTGAAAGGTACAATGTTAAATCACCTACTACAATTGAACTAGAATAAAAGATAGACACTTGGAACTGGTTCTTCTATCTCGTTCAAGTAGCTTCAGGAGTGCACACTCAAATCACACATAAATTGCTTGCAAAATCGCCTTGCTCTTTTGCTCTCAATTTAAGTTTAACTTCTGCGTATGTGCAACAAATGTAAAAGAGAACAACACTGACATTTAATAGGTTAGTAATCAGAGTTTGATTGGGATTCAATTGCTGCTCCTCTATCGTGGAAGAGTTCATGATAATCTCAAACTCTAACACTATCTTCATCCTAGATTGTGTTCTCTTCATATAAGGAGACTTTCTCTCCTTATCCAATATGCATCCTTTTCGACCAGATCAGGAGATATCGCTGCTTGATCAGTAGGACTTATCTCCTTCACGTGCATCTCACATGTATAGGTTGATCATGACTGTGCTTCACAA
>NW_017675662.1:61810-62544 GCF_001879085.1 Nicotiana attenuata
TATTGCTTCTAGTCTTGCAACAGGAGCAAAAGTCTCATCATAATCTATACCCTCCTCTTGGCTGTAACCTTGTACCACAAGTCTTGCCTTATTTATTGTAACAGTTCCATCTTCATCAA
Source organism: Nicotiana attenuata (assembly GCF_001879085.1). NCBI lineage: Eukaryota > Viridiplantae > Streptophyta > Magnoliopsida > Solanales > Solanaceae > Nicotiana > Nicotiana attenuata. The sequence continues at coordinate 61,930 of NW_017675662.1, forward strand.
GTTTGTTTTTGAAGACCCATTTTGTGCCAATGACTGATCTGTCCTTGGGTCTTGGAACTAGATGCCAAACTTGACTTCTCTCAAACTGATTAAGTTCATCTTGCATTGCATTTACCCAATCTGCATCCTGCAAAGCCTCAACAACATTTTTAGGTTCAATAAGAGATAGGAAAGCATCAAAAGCACACATATTCTTTAATTATGATCTAGTTTTGACTCCAGAGGTTGGATCAGTAATTATGTTCTCAATGGGATGAGAACTTTGATACTTATGAGGTTTCACAACTAACTGATTTCTGCTAGATGTTTCTCCCATGTTCTGTTGTTGAGGAACAGGGTTATGAACAGGTTCCTTTAGGGGATTGGTTTCAGTTCCTCTTTGATCAGTTCCCCCTGTCAGGTTGCCCTGGATAGAAGAACCTGTTCCTTCTTTTGGTACCACTTTAGCCTGTGCTAGGACTTCAGTCAAATCTCTTACCAGCCCAATAGCCTCATCTTCATGTTCTTGTCTCTCAGAAAGAATGTTAGTTTCATCAAACACTACATGCACACTTTCTTCTACACACAAAGTTCTTTTATTGAACACTTTATATGCTTTTCTATGTGAAGAGTACC
>NW_017675663.1:0-13363 GCF_001879085.1 Nicotiana attenuata
ATGCTCATCTTGGGTCGTATTCTTCTGGGGATTGGTGTCGGATTTGCTAATCAATCTGTCCCTATTTATTTGTCAGAAGTTGCTCCCTACAAATACAGAGGGACTTTCAACGTGTTATTCCAAATGGCCATCACCATTGGGATTCTGATAGCGAATTTGGTCAACTTTGGAACTAGCAAAATCTCTGGCGGTTGGGGTTGGAGGGTTAGCTTAGGAGGTGCAGCCGTGCCAGCACTAGTCATCCTGGTTTCCTCAATGTTTCTCTCTGATAGTCCGAGTTCGTTGATAGACAGAGGAAAGAAAGAGGAGGCAGAACAATTGTTGAAAAAGATCAGAGGAGTTGATAACGTAAATGCTGAATTTAATGACCTTGTTATGGCGAGTGAAGCATCCAAGAAAGTAGAAAGGCCATGGAATAATCTTTTATTCGTCCGAAAGTACAGACCGCAGTTGGTTTTGTCAATTCTGATTCCATCTTTACAGCAGCTTACGGGAATTAACGTGGTCATGTTCTATGCTCCAGTACTTTTCCAAACATTAGGGTTTAAGAGTAACGCTTCGCTTATGTCAGCTGCTATCACTGGCGGTGTCAACGTGGGTGCAACTTTTATTTCAGTCTTTTGTACGGATAAGTTTGGGAGGAGAATACTCTTCTTCTGGGGTGGCATCTTCATGTGTATATTCCAAACAGCAGTGGCAGCTCTTATTGGGGCAAAATTCGGAACAACAGGGACTGCAACAGATTTGCCACTTTGGTTTGCAGCTTTAGTGGTTGTCTGCATCTGTGTATTCGTTGCTAACTTTGCGTATTCATGGGGTCCTTTAGGATGGTTGGTTCCGAGTGAGATATCTCCATTGGAAGTTCGATCAGCAGCACAATGTGTTACGGTCTCCATGAACATGTTTTTCACATTCGGAGTAGCACAAATATTCTTGAAGATGCTATGTGGGATGAAGTTTGGTCTATTTATCTTCTTTGCGGCGTTTGTGTTAATAATGACTGTGTTTGTCTACTTGTACGTGCCCGAAACAAAGAATATACCAATTGAAGAGATGTCTCAAGTTTGGAGAGAGCATTGGTACTGGAAGAAGTTCGTGGCCGATGATGATGCAGAATCAAAGCCACAAGGGAATGGCACAAAGCCTGCGAAGGAGATAGTCTAAAGCATATAGGATTGGCACACTGATGAAAAAAATATATTCATTTGTATGTTTTACTGTTTTCGTGTTTTTTTATTCTAATGTTTTGGTACAGTTGGGTGCTCTTAGACTTGTTGTTTTCCATAGTAGTGCTGGTTTTTTTTTTTCTCAATTCAATATATTCTTGTTTTCAGTAGCAATTATTTCTTATGATATGCAAGAGTAGTATTTATAGATAGTAGAAGCAGACTTAGAAGAAAACAAAACGAATTGATATTTGAGGGAAAACGCTAATGTCTGTCTCAAAGGTGCAGAAAAGGGGAAACATAAAAGAAGAAAACAAAACGAATTGTCTATTAGCCTCAGAACCTTTTATGTATAAACAGATTGTTGGTAAATGCAAGCATGCTTGTTAAATGTTCAATTTGCAGTCCGAGACGGTTTTGTCTAGAGCTCTTCTCCAGTTGTCTCAGAATTATGTCATCCACATATACAGTAATTATAACTAACTTAATTAGATGTTGTTTACTTTATTAAAACGCTTGGACAAATAACATCATTCATGTACTTTCACTAAATATTCACAAATAGCTAATCCATAAAATGATCTTTTGTGGAGTAATTTTATTCAGAACATTTTTCGGCTGTTTAAGGCTTTAAGCTACATGCTTTAGGCATTTTAGCTAATGCATTACATATAGGACTTCCTTAAATCCACTTGGGTGTAGTTATTTAAATCCAACCCCTATTTATTGTGCATCAACTCATCTTGATAAATAGTATCTCTTGTTTTTACGTAAAAATAGCACGGGCTAGCTAGTTTTCGGACAGATTATTCAAAAATAGTCAGTGTTTGCAAAATCATTGAAAAATAGCCACTATTTTGGACAATACGGAAAGTTCCAGCATAATATACTGGAGATCGATGCACATGTGTATGAACTTCCAGCATATTATGCCGGACCGTTCCAATATATTATGCTGGAGTATTTTCCGGGTTTTGAACAGTGTTTTCGTTCAGATTTATCTTTATATGAAAAGTGACTTAATTTCAATTACTTTTGAAACTGTAACTATTTTTGAATGACCACTTATAAATCTGGCTATTTTTGAATTTCTCCCTGTTTTTACTTACCGGATCTGCATATGGCATCACGTTTATCACGAAAGCGGGCACGTGCATTTTGGCTCAATGCATAATATTAATTAACAAGGCAGAAGTTTGGTACACATTAAATTAAATGAAAAGGAACGTTGGCACTTGACCATATAAGATAAGGCATTTCCCACTGTTAAGCCAAAGCTCACTGTACAATTTTCATTTCTCCTCAGTCTTTCTTCTTTTGTTCCAATGGCTACCAATGAAGTGATTGTGGCCATGATTCTATTTCTTCAATATAGCCGTCTCAATCAGTTCTTCGTTCTTGCTCGTTTCATTTCCTCTCATAATTGAAGAACCAGCTCCATAATGAGTTTTATGTGTCTTTCTTTATTTCTAGTTCAAAGTGTAGTAGGCATTTTGAGTTGTACCTTTCAGCTTTCTTAGAAGCAAATTGTACTAGGTACCTGAGTTGTATCTTTCAAGTTAGAGTTAACTTGAAGTAGTCGCAATAGCCTGTGGCGTGTTGCTATAAGGGTTAGAGTTAATCCTTAGGTTTGCAAGAGGTTGTAAACTCTAGTTGTATTGTTCAAGTTAGAGTTAACTTGAAGTAGTCGCAACAGCCTGTGGCTGGTTGCTACAAGGGTTAGAGGTAATCCTTAGGTTTGCAAGAGTTTGTAAACATTGTTGTTGGCTCAGAATTGTAGTGAAGTGTTTGGGAAAAATCCTACTGGGTAGTAGGTCGTGATTTTTTCACCTTTTGAGCTGGGTGTTTTCCACGTAAAAACCCTTGTGTTCTTTACTTTCTGCATTATTTATTCCGCAAATGTAGTGTAAGGAATGTATAGAAGAACCAGGTCCTTCGATAATCCAGTGCACACGAAAATTGGGCACCACACAAATCCCTCCCCCCCCCCCCCCACCTTGTATGGTATTGAAGTATAAAACATCAATTGGTATCAGAGCAGGTTATCCCTGAAGAGGCTAACACCTTAGAAATAGATCAAGATGAGTGCACTACTTGGAAACTGTAAAGAGCAATCCACCACTAGGCCACCACTATCCAATGATCACTACTATTGCTTATGGAAGGAGAGGAGAAGAGATCACTTGCTGATGACTAATGGATGCTTCAAATGTAATAAAAAGGACCACATGATCAAGAACTGTCCTATGTGAAAAGTCGAGTGGATTAAGGAGAGATCTAAAAGATGAAATAGAAAGAAGGAACATGTTCATGATAAGAAGAAATACAACAAAGGGTCATCCAAAGCAATGGTTACTGCTTAGGAAGAATGTTCAGATGAGGACATTGATGATGATGATGATGATGATACTGGACGAGCTCTTATAGCAATTCAAGAATCTAAAGATGAACCTGATGAAGAATCTTAGATAAGTCTTATGGACCTAACGGATAAAATTAAATTCCTTTCTAAAGATAGACTATCAGAACTATTGCTAACTTTAATTGATGAATCTAAGAATATAAGTTATGAAAAAGAACGATTGTCAAAAGAGTGTAACTTTATAAAAGCAAAGTGCAAAAACCTGGAAATTAAGGCTTCTGAAACTGAAAAAGAAAATATTGTTTTGAAGAACCAGGTTCAAGCACTTGACACAGCTGTCTTAGAACTTAGATCTGATAATTTGAAATTGAAGTTAGGAACAGGTAAAGAAATAGCTGGTGTCACACAACTCAAACTAGAAAAAGATTTAGGAAAGGTAAAAGATGATCTACATAAAAGGGATGAATAGGTAAGAGTCCTAACGGAGGATCTGAGCAAGGTTAAGCATGAGCTAGACAGAGCTTGTAAATGGAACAGGTCCTCTAATGCACTTTCATGGCTATAAGAACATCATAGTAGGAACGGAAGAGGACATGGCTTTGGGAACTCTACATCTAAGTGGGATCCTAAAAGCAAGTACCTCACACTCCCCGAGAACAAGATTTGCACACACTGTGGTAACACCGGTCACTATAAAAGTGAATGCACTGCAAAAGAGAAGGCAAGTCAAAAGAATAAAATTTTTGTTTTAGAGAAAAATAGGCTGCCAAGTTGGGCTAAAAAGAATGTGATTTATCCTTTTGCCTATAGAAAGAGACCCAAACTAGTTTGGGTTCCTAAGACTAACCTCTGAATTTTTTTTAGCAGGTCCAAGTGAATGGGAGCAGCCAAATATGGTACATGAATAGTGGCTGTTCAAAGCACATTACAGAAAACAAGAACCAATTCCTTTCACTTGAGGACCTTAAAGGAGGTAATGTCTCCTTTGGAAATGGAAAGAAATGTGAGATCATTGGGGTTGGAAAGGTAGGTAAGACTGATTCTCACTCTATTGAGAATGTCTACTTGATAGATGGACTGAAGTACAGTCTAATAAGTGTATCACAATTGTGTGATAGAGGTAACATAGTAGCCTTCACCTCTACAAAATACTTTGTGATTAATCTTACCACTGACAAGATAGTTTTGCAGGGAAAAAGAGTTAACAACATATATGTTGTGGATCTGTCCACACTTTCGGATAATGAACTCACTTGCTTAAGTGTGTTGGATAATGATCACCTCCTTTGGCACAAGAGACTTGGACATGCCAGTCTAAGCCAACTCAACAAACTAGTCTCCAAGGACTTGGTGATAAGGGTTCCTAACATTAAGTTCAAGGAAGGTAAAGTTTGAGAGGCTTGTGCAAGGGGGAAGTGTCGACACCCCCTTTTTATCGCGAAATCAGGTTTACGACATTTGGGCGGACAACTCTATTCCCTTTTGGGATTTGGGTTTTTGGATTTGAAGAGTCGCCGCCTAATGATTAAGTGCATTAGGACACTAAGAGTTTTTGAGTTGGAAAACCAGAGTTCGGGTAAGGGCTAGAAATTATCTCGAGGGAAAGGTGTTAGGCACCCCTCAAGATCCACTAGTGTGGTTCCCGGCCATGTCATATTGAGACTTTAAATGCAAACAACAAGAAGGAAAACAAGTACAAAGGGGTTTTCACATAATAGTTGCAAGAGATTAAGTAAGTTAAAGAAACCGAATTTTGATAGAGGAAGCAGTTTTGAAATCTTGAATAAAGGAAGAAATTTTCATATAGTTGTTGCAAGCAGTTTAAAAGCTGAAGTTTTGGTGAAAAAGTAGTTGAAATTCTGAAAATAAAGTGGACAAATGAGGGAAGGGGTCCTAGGTTTATACATAATATGGATCACTCCACACAACACCCGGTAACCGTTTATACGCGTGGTGTTATCGCGTGGTCATCATATCCATATCTACCCGTTCCCACCCCGTTAAGTTATTAAATGCGGAATGGTCTCGTTTTACCTATTGCATGCTATTACCCGCCCCCATCTTATCAGTCCCGGAGGCACTTAGGACCACTAATCCTAAAGGGTAGGATATTAGGCTGATCGATTTCAAAGGATAAAAATCTAAGGCGACATACAAAACATATACTGCATGTTGGGGGAAGCATGTAGACATATAAAGGGTCATATATACCTCCTCAAACAAAACACATAAATAGCATGACTTAAACACAATTAAGGTCTCAAAAGATAGGAGCAGTTAAAACTTGGCTTTGAAAACGAAGTAGTAGCAATAATAGCACGGTTCTGGGCAGAGATGAGTAACCTAGTAAATAAAATCAGAAGCTCAATAAAAGTAAGTAGGTGCATAATTTCAAAATCGTTTTCAGCAAAGTTTTGTTTAAGAAAAAGCTGAGTGAACTTCAGAAAATCAAAACAAGAATGGCAGAGTTAAAACTTAAAGAAGTTGGTTGGTTTTAGGCTAATAGAAACACAATTGATCAGTTCTTATTGGACCTGAAGTTTGCCTAGGCGTCGTTACACATTGTCTGGTTATTTAGAGAATGAACACACATATTTTGATTCTGATTTATAAAGGTACGCGTGATAAGATATTTGCAGAAAACATTTTAAACCACTTAGCCATATTTTAACAAAGTTATTAGCTAAACGTGAATTAACTACTGCAACTCGAACGAGTGAGAAGTCCTATGGGCAGGATATCTAATGCACAGAAGAGTCCCTAAAAATATATGATTTCTAATATGCCAATGCAGTAATGACGAGTTATTTGGCTTGTTGTTAGTTATTTGCTGGTTATTAACTGATCATGGTTACAAGATGAGCGTAATGACAGGCTGAAAGTAAAGAACCTAAAGCAGGATCTCTAATGAATGAGATGCATGTCCTATGCAAGTTGTCTATTGCGCAAATAAATAAAATCCTATAAGCATGTTTTCTACCCATTAATTATACAAACATGCATAACCCTCCCCCATATTCACTATTCAACCCCAATCGTTTGTTTACAAATTATTACAAACCAGTATCATCTGAATTACAGTAAACAAGAACAAAAATAAGAAGTTACTCTATAGGGAGCCTTCAATCAGGCCCAGTCTTCCAACCTCAACCCCTTCAAGTTCACAGCCTTTGCCATGGTCTAGGTGCGGCAAAGCTCCCTAGGGCCCCATTGGGTCCCTGGCCAATACCAGCACCTAGACATTTAAAAGAAAATGCAGGACATGTGCAGTGTGGAATACCAACCTTGTGTGTCAAAGTTCAGTGAGCACTCAGAGGTACTCAAAGCAATGCTCACACAAAGGGGCAGAACCTATTCTCTAAGAGTAGCGTGAAGTGCAGGAAGAGAAGTTTTCAAAAAAAGGGGGGGTTTGTTTTAAAAGAAAACAACAAGGACAATAGTTTAATAGCATAAGATTGCATACAATGGTCATGGGAGAAAGGGAGCAAACAGATCACAATATTAAAGATGATTGCACAGAATCAGAAGATTCAGGGGACCAAGGATGGGTCAGGCTTAAACATAAGCCTTAGACAACAACAGGGGAACAATCATGACATGCAAACCAAGAAAGACATACAGAGTGCCAAGGACCAGGGGAACTGGGAAGTGGTAAATTTAGGCATGCTAATGTATAGCAATAGGACATAGGCATAGCAAGGAATAGACAAAGTCAGACTTAGCATGTAAATCAGAAGACATGGTGAAGTATTTAAAGCAAAGAATCAATTACACATTGAACAGGAGAAGCATAAGTAGAAGAAAATCACAAAGATAATGAACTGAAGCAAAAATAAACACATTGGTGTGAGACTTGAAAATTAATTAGGACATACCAGTAAAAGAGCAAAAGCAGGATGCAAAGACAAGGTAGTAACACTATCTTAGCCTTGGCTTTCAGCCGGCTAATAATAAGCATGGGAAGAGAATAGCAATAGAACAAAGAGCAAGAGAGAGTGCAGATATTTAAAGTGTTTAGTGTGTGTAAGCCAGGAAGACTTGTCATGCATTTATAGTTGAAAGTAGGTGGTAAAATAAGGTAAAAATCACAGAAAATTGTTAATTGAAGAACTCGGGATCAATTAATTAAAGAATCAAGGAAGTACTCCCATCAATTGAGAGAATCAAAATCAAACGAAAAGATTCAGCACCATATAAGGCAAGTAAAAAAAATCAGGGCAGGGTTAAATAAGGAATGAGTCAAGGTTCAGCATGCATATAGTAACCAATTAAGACCAAATTCAGGAAAATTACAATTAAGGAAAGGCTTAAAAGAACAGAGTACTATAACAAATAAGGTAACAAAAATCAATTAATTCAAACGGGCGAGTAGAATGCTAGGGTTTAAAAGAAAATTTTAAATATACCAATCAATCAAGGAAAATCAGAATCAATCATGTGAAGTCATGATTCTGCATTCTCAACATATAAATAGAGGTGAATGAACAAGAGTAACAAACAAAATTAGCCAGGAAGGAACAAGAGATGAACAAACACAACCATTCAGAGATAGTGAAAACAAGTTAAGATTCAGCAGGACATATTCGAAGCATGAAACATTAACAAGAATCAAGCCAATAGAATAGCAGACAGAACCAAAGCGAGGAAAATCAGGCTAATACGCACAATCGAACGAAGAAACATGCTAACACATAGAGACAAGGCAAAGGAAATTAGGCTAACACATATAATCGAAGCATGCTAACACACATAATAAAACAAAAGAACCTTTTTCTAGAAATTAGGGGTTTTTAGCAGAGTCAAACTAGAAAACAATAAGAGCATAGAAATCGGTCAGAATAAACAAAGAAAAGGTTTAATCATAAAGAAAATCAGTTGGAGCATCCAACAAACCCTAATTTTCAAAGAAAGTAAAAAAATGGTTCAAAGTAGAGGATTTTTTTCTTCAGAATAAACTCGAGAATCAGCAGAATATAAAGGAAAACACGAAAAGAGCATGAAATAACACTGTTTTTGAGAGATTCAGGAGAGAGTTAGGGTTTCAAAAAAAGGGAAACCCTAATAGAAGTGGAGAGAACCTGTCGAAACTTCATAGATCGTAACATATAGGGTGTGATTTCGCCTGAAATCACACCGGAGAACTCACAAATAGCAGAACCAGGAACTCCAGGTTCAAATCACCATGGTCCATAAACCTTGAAGGTCCTAGAGGTGTTGAACAAGATGATGAGAGGCCCATCGGAGCCTTGGGGTTGAAGGGAGGTGGCCGGAAACAAACCAGGCAGAACTTTTAGGGATTGATTCGCATGGTGGGGGTTTCTGGGGTCTCAAAAATAGAGGGAATCGGTGAGCTAGGGTTTCATGGCGGTTGATGGTCGAATGGGGTGAGATTGGAGGTGGCCGGAGAGGCGGTGGAGATCATCGGAGAAGAGAGAACTAGAAGGTTCTAGAGAGAAGGGAGAGGAAGAGACGAGATAGAGAGAGAGACAGTCTTGTGAAAATGAAAGGTCTGAGGGGTAATTGAATTTAATTAAGGGAATTAAATCTGGGCCGTTGATCTTATTTGATCAACCGCTCATATTAAAGAAAGATTGGACCGGGTTATTTTTTAGGGATTGGGTTGGGTTGGTTTAAATGGGTTATTGGGCCATTTAGAATCTGATAGGGGGTGTGGCCAATTTGGCTAGAATTGAAATAATAAGGGCTGTTTGTTAAATAGCCAATTTCCCCTTTTATTATTTTTTATAAAATAGTAAAAAATGATTTGAAAATAAATTAAAGGTATTGGACCAATGAATAACCTATAAATAGTAATGTAAAAATACTAAAAGTGATTTTATAATTATAAAATGTTGTTAATTGTAAAATAGGCTATAATTGCAATTATACGCAATTTAGTTTTAAAAATACTAAGCAAATGTATAAACAATATGCAAAAATTACCCCAATTATATCTTAGTGTAAATATGAGAATGAAATAAATTATTCATCAAAAAATGCTAGTTTGGGAATAATTATGGAATTTTGTAGTATTAAAATAGACAATTAATTGATTTAAAAAATCTTTAAAAATAAAAGGAAAATACTAATCTTTAGGGCATGCTTATATATGCGTGTACATGCTATTTTGAGGATATTTTGAGTATAAAAATATGTAGGGAAAAATTGGTTATCAACAGTGTGACTTCTCTTCTGTCTAGAGTCTTATCCCATTTTAGAACGAGGTTCGGACAAGTTGCAAAGCCGGTGAAGCTTCTTATTCAGCTGCCCCTCTTTACCCGAGAAGGATGAAAGAGTTGTCGGGTAAAGATATGATGGCCAATTTTGACCGAAAGAAACGATTTGAAAGGTTTTGACCGAGCTCTGGATCCTGAGCTGCCTACATATCCCTGGTCTTACAGGAATCAGGCCACATGTAGTTCGCGGAATCCGTCGGCGGAACATGCCGATGGAGATTTCGAATGACGGACGCAATATTCGGGTTGGGAAGGACGGTCAGGGACCGATGGGCTGCAGGAATCGGAGCGAGATCGCTCCTGCTGTGATGGCCATTGCTAGCCCGTGTACCTGCAAATAAGCAATACGAGCATATATCGTGCATAAATTTAAACGTGATGCAAGTTCCCATTGGACCATGAATGCTATCTTCGGACGGATAGGATGACGTCCTCAGACCATGACGTCCTGGGCCATGAAGCATATAACGGAGGATTCACAGGCTATGAAATGATGTTCTCGGGCTATGAAAATGATGCCTCCGAACCATGATGCCTTTGAATAATGATATGTAGAAGACAAAATCGGGGTCCTCAGGCCATGGCATGGCGTTCTCGGGCTATGAAAATGGTGCCTCCGAACAATGACGCCTTTGGACAATTTGGCGATCTTTCAGCCCATGAAATGCAGGATTTGGCGATGTTTCAGCTGATGTGGGGTTTAAATGAAGTTGGCGATATTTCAGCCATGCAAAGATTTGAATAAAGTTGGGGATATTTGAGCCGGTGCAAAGATTTAAATAGGGTTGGCGATATTTCAGCCGATGCAAAGATTTAAATAGAGTTGGCGATATTTCAGCCAACATAGAGATTTAAATAGAATTGGCGATATTTCAGCCGTGCAGAGATTTAAATTAAGTTGGCGATATTTCAGTCGTGCAGAGATTTAAATGAAGTTGGCGATATTTCAACCATGCAGGATTAAATAAAATTGCCGATATTTCAGCCGACATAGAGATTTAAATGAAGTTGGCGATATTTCATCCATGCAGGATTTAAATAAAATTGGCGATATTTCAGACGACATAGAGATTTAAATAGAATTGGCGATATTTCAGCCATGCAGAGATTTAAATAAAGTTGGCGATATTTCAGCCGTGCAGGTGGAGACAATGCTTAGTCTCGAAAGGCAGAAAGGTAGCCTTATGCAATGCAAGAAAAAATGCAGATGGAGACAGTGCTTAGTCCCGGAAGGCAGAAAGATAGCCTTATGCAATGCAGAGAAAAAATGCAGATGGAGACAGTGCTTAGTCTCGGAAGGCAGAAAGATAGCCTTATGCAATGCAGAGAAAAATGCAGATGGAGACAATGCTTAGTCTCGGAAGGCAGAAAGATAGCCTTATGCAATGCAAGAAAATGCAGATGGAGACAGTGCTTAGTCTCGGAAGGCAGAAAGGTAGCCTTATGCAATGCAAGGAAATGCAGATGGAGGTAGAGCTTAACCTCGGAAGGCAGAAAAGTAGCCTTATGCAATGCAAGAAATAAAGGTGGAGAGTAATGAAATCTCTTAGCTGATAGACGATAGCTGATAGTTGATTGTGTCATTGTGGCCGCTGGGGATGTCATGTGCGGACATCACTTATAAGTGAGCGATGATTCTGAGAGTTGTACTCCTGCAAAATAGGAGTATGTAACCGTATCTGATGGTTCTATGTCTTAGGGTGCCTGCATTCAAAGAAAGATCGTGAGTTTTGTCAAGGGGGAAGGTTAGTTCGTCTTCCCATGGACTCCGCTCGTCCTACTCGGCTCTTGTTTTCATTGGGGTAGCGTCGCTAAACAAAGCAATTTGACAGTAGCCATGCATGATCAAAAAAATATGATGTAACTACATAATAAAAATGATTTTCTTTTAGATGAACTGACGACTGCGACGCGGTTCAAGACATTGCGACCTTTTTTGCTCCGGAATTTTGAGGGTCCTCCTCAAAATTCTGTCCCAGTTTACTGGGCTGGTACTTCTGACGGCTGCGTGTGACAAATGGCTGAAAGTTGACTTCGGCATTTTGAGGGCCTCGTCAAAATTCTGCCCCAGTTTCCAATATCGGGGGAAAATAAAATTTTATTGAATTGGGACCGAACCCATAAGGCTGCCTACGTATCCCCTCTTAAACGGGAATCAGGTCAGATGTAGTTCAAATTACATCATAAAGAAATCATAATGATTACACATAATAACGCTTGACTGCATCTGAATTAATTGGCTTTGGCCAGACTTCTCCATCCATTTCTGCGACTATGAGGGCTCCTCCTGTTAGGACCCGGTGAACCATGTACGGGCCTTGCCAGTTAGGAGAGAACTTTCCTTTGGCCTCATCCTGATGCGGGAAAATTTTCTTCAGCTCCAGCTGCCCCGGTGTGAATTGTCTTGGCTTGACTCTTTTGTTGAAATCTCTGGACATTCTATTCTGATACAATTGACCATGACAAACTACATTCATTCTCTTTCCATCTATAAGGGCTAACTGCTCGTAGCGACTCTTTACCCATTCTGCATTTTCAAGGTCTGTTTCATGTATAATCCACAGGGAGGGAATCTCTACCTCGGCCGGGATGACTGCCTCGGTACCATAAACCAACATATAGGGAGTCGCCCCGGTTGATGTGCGAACTGTGGTACGGTACCCCAACAGAGTAAATGATAACTTTTCGTGCCATTGCTTATGCTTCTCTATCATTTTCCTCAATATTCTTGATATTCTTGTTGGCGGCTTCTACTGCTCCATTCATTTGAGGCCTGTAGGCTGTAGAATTCTTGTGCTTAATCTTGAAGGTCTCACACATTGCTTTCATCAGGTCATTGTTGAGATTGGAACCATTATCAGTAATGATTGACTCTGGGATGCCGAACCGGCAAATGATGCGGTCGCGGACAAAGTCTGCCATCCGCGTCTTCTTCGTCCATCCATATCTGATGATACCCAGCAAAACAATCGACAAATGACTGCACCTCGTGCTTGGCGCAGTTGTCAATCAGGATGTGTTTGTTCGGCAAGGGGAAGTCGTCCTTCTGACTGGCCCGGTTGAGGTCCCGATAGTCGACACAGACTCTGACCTTCTCGTCCTTCTTTAGTACTGGCACAATGTTGGCCAACCATGTTGGATACTCCACTACTCTGAGGACCTTGGCTTTGACTTGTTTGGTAACTTCCTCCTTGATTTTCAAACTCATGTCTGGCTTGAACTTCCTGAGCTTCTGCTTTACCGGCGGACATGTCGGATCTGTTGGCAGTTTGTGAGCTACAATAGATGTACTGAGACCGGTCATATCATCATACGACCAGGAAAATATGTCCTCATATTCTCTTAGAAACTCTGTGTACTTTTCCTTTTCCGATGGTGACAGGTGAACACTGATGCGCGTTTCCTTGACATTCTCTGTATCCCCCAAGTTGACAACCTCAGTTTCGTCCAAGTTAGACTTAGGCCTATTCTCAAAGTTCTCAACCTCTTTAACGGAGGGGATCTCTACCTCGGCGGGAATGACTGCCTCGGTACCATAAACCAACATATAGGGATCGCCCCGGTTGATGTGTGAACCGTGGTGCGGTACCCCATAAAGC
>NW_017675663.1:13388-47907 GCF_001879085.1 Nicotiana attenuata
GGGGTAAAATGCAAGCATGCCTTGTCTAAAATGTTCAATTTCGCAGCCGAGACGGTTTTGTCTAGAGCTCTTCTCTCAGTTGTCTCAGAATTTATGTTTCTATCCACATATACAGTAATTTATTATACTAACTTTAATTTAGATTGTTGGTTTACTTTATTTAAAACGCTTGGACAAATACTATCATTCATTCTTATGTAGCTTTCACTATAATATTCCATCAAAGTATAGTAAATTCCTATAAAATGATCTTTTGTGGAGTAATTTTATTCAGAATCATTTTTCGGCTTCTGTTTAAGGCTTTTATATGCTACATCTTTAGGCATTTTAGCTAATGCTTATCAGATTATATTGGACTTCTTAACCACTTGGGTGTAGTTATTTATAATCCAAACCCCTATTTATATGTGCATCAAACTTCATTCTTGAATAAATTTATGTATCTCTTGTTTTATATCGTTTTAATTAATAGCACGGGCCTTAGCTAGTTTTCGGGTACAGCATTATTCAAAAATAGTAGCACATGTTTTTTGCAGAAATCATTGTAAAAATAGCCACTTATTTTTGAAGAATAAATCCCGGAAAGTATCCAGCATAATAATGTGAGATACGAGATCGATGCATCATGTGTATTGAACTTCTCTAGCTATATTATTTCCGGACCGTTTTCATATTATATTTATGCTGGAGTATTTTCCCGGGTTTTTTGAAACAGTGTTTTCGTTCAGGAATTTATTCTTTAATTATGAAAGTGACTTAATTTTCAATTTACTTGTTGAAACTGTAACTATTTTTGAATGACGCACTTTATAATCTTGGCTATTTTTTGAATTTCTCTCTTTTTTACTTTACTCTTGATCTCGTTCTATTTTATGTGCATCACGTTTAGTCAGCGAAAGCTTCGGGCACGTTGCATTTGTGGTCTTCATAGCTAATTATTTATATTAACAAGGCCCAGAAGTTTTGGTACTATTTCATTAATATTATAATGTAAATGGATACGTTTTGGCACTTGACCATATAAAGATGAAGCAATTTCCCACTGTTAAGCCAAAGCTCACTGTAGCAATTTTTCATTTCTCCTCAGTCTGTTCTTCTTTTGTTCCAATGGCTACCAATGAAAGTGATTGTGGCCTATGATCTATTTCTTCAATATAGCCGGTCATCAATCAAGTTCTTCGTTCTTGCTCGTCTTTCATTTCCTGCTCATAATTGAAAGGAACCCTCCATAATGAGTAATTTTATGTGTCTTTCTTTATTCTCTAGTTTCAAAAGTGTAGTAGGGCATTGTTTGAGTTGTTACCTTTCAAGCTTTCTTAGAAGCAAATTGTACACTGAGGTACCTGAGGTTGTATCTTTCAACCCGTTAGAGTTAACTTGAAGTTCAGTAGCGCAATAGCCTACGTGGCGTGCTTTGCTATAGAGGGTTAGAGTTAATCCCTTAAGTTGCAAGAGGTGGTAAACTCCTAAGTTGTTATTGTTCAAGTTTTAGAGATTAACTTGAAGGTATTCGCAACAGCCTGTGGCTTGGTTGCTACCACATCAGGGTTAGAGGTAATCCTTAGGTTTGCAAGAGTTTAGTAACATTTGCTTGTTGGCTTCAGAATTGCTATGAAGTGTTTGGAAAAATCCTACTGCGGAGTAGGTCTGTGATTTTTTCACCTTTTGAGCTGGGTGTTTTCCACGTAAAAACCCTTGTGTTCTTTACTTTCTGCATTATTTATTCCGCAAATGTAAGTGTAAGGAATGTATAGAAAGAACCAGGTTCCTATCGATAATCCAGTGCACACGAAAATTGGGCACCACACAAATCCTCCCCCACCCCCCCACCTTGTATGTATTGAAGTATAAAACATCAATTGGTATCAGAGCAGGTTATCCCTGAAGAGGCTAACACCTTAGAAATAGATCAAGATGAGTGCACTACTTGGAAACTGTAAAGAGCAATCCACCACTAGGCCACCCAACTATCACATGATCACTACTATTGCTTATGGAAGGAGAGGAGAAGAGATCACTTGCTGATTGATCTAATGGATGCTTCAAATGTAATAAAAAGGACCACATGATCAAGAACTGTCCTATGTGAAAAAGTCGAGTGGATTAAGAGAATCTAAAAGATGAAATAGAAAGAAGGAACATGTTCATGATAAGAAGAAATATACAACAAAGGGTCATCAAAGCAATGGTTTACTGCTTAGGAAGAATGTTTCAGATGAGGACATGATGGATGATGATGATGATGAACTGGACGAGCTCTTATAGCAATTCAAGAATCTAAAGATGAACCTGATGAAAATCTAGATAAAGTCTTAATGGAACCTAACGGATAAAATTAAATTCCTTTCTAAAGATAGACTATCAGAACTATTGCTAACTTTAATTGTATGAATCTAAGAATATAAGTTAATTGAAAAAGAACGATTGTCAAAAAGAGTGTAACTTTATAAAAGCAAGTGCAAAAACCTGGAAATTAAGGCTTTCGAAACTGAAAAAGAAAATATTTGTTTTGAAGAACCAGGTTCAAGCACTTTGAACACAGCTTCTTAGAACTTAGATCTGATAATTTGAAATGTGAAGTTAGGAACAGGTAAAGAAAATAGCTGGTGTCACACAACTCAAACTAGAAAAAGATTTAGGAAAGGTAAAAGATGATCTACATAAAAGGGATGAATAGGTAAGAGTCCTAACGGAGGATCTGAGCAAGGTTAAGCATGAGCTAGACAGAGCTTGTAAATGGAAACAGGTCCTCTAATGCACTTTCATGGCTATAAGAACATCATAGGTAGGAACGGAAGAGGACATGGCTTTGGGAACTCTACATCTAAGTGGATCCTAAAAGCAATTACCTCACACTCCCCGAGAACAAGATTTGCACACACTGTGGTAACACCGGTCACTATAAAAGTGAATGCACTGCAAAGAGAAGGCAAGTCAAAAGAATAAAATTTTTGTTTTAGAGAAAAATAGGCTGCCAAGTTGGGCTAAAAAGAATGTGATTTATCCTTTTGCCTATAGAAAGAGACCCAACTAGTTTTGGGTTCCTAAGACTAACCTCTGAATTTTTTTTAGCAGGTTCCAAGTGAATGGGAGCAGCCAAATATGGTACATGAATAGTGGCTGTCAAAGCACATTACAGAAAACAAGAAACCAATTCCTTTCACTTGAGGACCTTAAAGGAGGTAATGTCTTCCTTTGGAAATGGAAAGAAAATGGTGAGATCATTGGGGTTTGGAAAGGTAGGTAAGACTGATTCTCACTCTATTGAGAATGTCTACTTGATAGATGACTGAAGATACAGTCTAATAAGTGTATCACAAGTGTGTGATAGATGGTAACATAGTAGCCTTCACCCTCTTACAAAATACTTTGTGATTAATCTTACCACTGACAAGCATAGTTTTGCAGGGAAAGAAGAGTTAAAACATATATTGTTGTGGATCTGTCCACACTTCGCGATAATGAACTCACTTGCTAAGTATGTGTTGGAATAATGATGCACCCCTGGCACAAGAGACTTGGACATCCATGCAGTCTAAGCCAACTCAACAAACTAGTCTCGCATAGACTTGTGATAAGGTGTTATAGATTCCTAACTATAAGTTCAAGGAAGGTAAAGTTTTGAGAGGCTTGTGCAAGGGGGAAGTGTGTAGTCGACACCCCTTTTATTATCGCAAATCAGGTGTACGACATTTGGGCGGACAACCTATTCCCTTTTGGGATTTGGGTGTTTTTGTGGGATTTGAAGTATGTCGCGCCAGTAATTTGATTAAGTGCATTAGGAACTAAGATCTTTTGAGTGGAAACCAGAGTTTCGTGGTATATGGCTAGAAATTACGAGGAAGGTTTAGGCACCCCTCAAGATCCACTAGTGTGGTTCCCGCGCCATGTCAATATTTGATGACTTTTAAATGCAAACAACAAGAAGGAAAACAAGTACAAAGGGTTTTCACATAATAGTTGCAAGAGATTAAGTAAGTTAAAGAAACCGAAATTTGATAGAGGAAGCATTTTGAATCTTGAATAAAGGAAGAAATTTTCATATAGTTTTGCAAGCAGTTATAGAAAGCTGAAGTTTTGGTGAAAAAGTAGTTGAAATTCTGAAAATAAGTGGACAAATGAGGGAAGGGGTCCTAGGTTTATACATAATATGGATCACCCACACAAACACCCGGTAACCGTTTATACGCGTGTGTTATCGCGTGCGTCGATCATTATCCATATCTACCCTGTCCCACCCCGATTAAGTATATTAAATGCGGGAATGGTCTCGTTTTTACCTATGCATGGTGCTATTACACCGCCCCCATCTTATCAGTCCCGAGGCACTTAAGGACCAACTAATCCTAAAAGGGTAGTGATATTAGGCTGATTCGATTTCAAAGGATAAAAACTCTAAGGCGACATAACAAAACATATACTGCATGTTGGGGGAAGCATGTAGACATATAAAGGCTCATATATACCTCCTCAACACAAACACTAAATAGCAATGACTTAAACACAATTAAGGTCTCAAAAGATAGGAGCAGTTAAAACTTGGCTTGAAAAACGAAGTAGTAGCAATAATAGCTACGGTTCTGGGCAGAGATGAGTAACCTAGTAAATAAAATCAGAAGCTCAATAAAAGTAAGTAGGTGCATAATTTTCAAAATCGTTTTCAGCAAAGTTTTTTTAAGAGAAAAGCTGAGTGAACTCAGAAAGACTCAAAACAAGAATGGCAGAGTTTTAAAACTTAAAGAAGTTGGTTGGTTTAGGCTAATAGAAACACAATTGATCAGTTCTTATTGGACCTGAAGTTGCCCTAGGCGTCGTTACACATATGTCTGGTTATTTAGAGAATGAACACATCATATTTTGATTCTTGATTTAAAGGTGACGCGTGATAAAGATATTTGCAGAAACATTTTAAACCACTTAGCCATATATTTTAACAAAGTTATAGCTAAACGTGAATAACTACTGCAACTCGAACGAGTGAGAAGTCCTATGGGCAGGATATCTAATGCACAGAAAGAGTCCCTAAAATATATGATTTCTAATATGCCAATGCAGTAATGACGAGTTATTTGGCTTGTTGTTATGTTATTTGCCTGGTTATTAACTGATCATGGTTACAAGATGAGCGTAATGACAGGCTGAAAGTAAAGAACCTAAAGCAGGATCTCTAATGAATGAGATCTATTGTCCTATGCAAGTTGTCTATTGCGCAAATAAATAAAATCCTATAAGCATGTTTTTCTACCCATTATTAATACAAACATGCATAACCCTCCCCCATATTCACTATCGAACCCCAACGTTTGTTTACAAATTATTACAAACCAGTATCATCTGAATTACAGTAAACAAGAACAAAAATAAGAAGTTCTCTATAGGGAGCCTCTCAATCAGGCCCATGTCTTCCAACCTCAAACCCTTCAAGTTCACAGCCTTTGCCATGGTCTAGGTGCGGCAAAGCTCCCTAGGCCCCATTGGGTCCCTGGCCAATACCAGCACCTAGACATTTAAAAGAAAATGCAGGACATGTGCAGTGTGGAATAACAACCTTGTGTGTCAAAGTTCAGTGAGCACTCAGAGTGGACTCAAAGCAATGCTCACACAAAAGGGGCAGAACCTATTCTCTAAGAGTAGCGGAAGTGCAGGAAGAGAAGTTTTCAAAAAAAGGGGGGTTTGGTTTTAAAAGAAAACAACAAGGACAATAGTTTAATAGCATAAGATTGCATACAATGGTCATGGGAGAAAGGGAGCAAACAGATCACAATATTAAAGATGATTGCACAGAATCAGAAGATTCAGGGGACCAAGGATGGGTGTCAGGCTTATTAACATAAGCCTTAGACAACAACAGGGGAACAATCATGACATGCAAACCAAGAAAGACATACAGAGTGCCAAGGACCAGGGGAACTGGGAAGTGGTAAATTTAGGCATGCTAATGTATAGCAATAGGACATAGGCATAGCAAGGAATAGACAAAGTCAGACTTAGCATGTAAATCAGAAGACATGGTGAAAGTATTTCAAAGCAAAGAATCCAATTACACATTGAACAGGAGAAAAGAAGCATAAGTAGAAGAAAATCACAAAGATAATGAACTGAAGAAAATAAAACACATGGTGTGAAGACTTGAAAATTAATAGGACATACCAAGTAAAGAGCAAAAGCTCAGGATACAAAAGACAAGGTAGTACAATATCTTAGCCTGGCTTTCAGCCGGCTAATAATAGCAGTAGCAAGAGAAATAGCAATAGAACAAAGAGCAAGAGAGAATTGCAGATTTTTAAGTGTTCATTGTGTGTAAGCCAGGAAGACTTGTCGTGTATTTATAGTTAAAGTAGGTGGTAAGATAGGTAAAATCACAGAAAACTGTTAATTGAAGAACCTGGGATCAATTAATTAAAGAATCAAGGAAGTACTCCCATTAATTGAGAGGAATCAAAAATCAAGCGAAAAGATTTAGCACCATTATAAGGCAAGTAGGAAAATCAGGGCAGGGTTAAATAAAATGAGTCAAGATTCAGTATGCATATAGTAACCAATTAAGACCAAATTCAGGAAATTACAATTAAGGAAAGGCTTAAAAGAACAGAGTACTAATAACAAATAAGGCAACAAAAAATCAATAAATTATAAATAGGCGAGTAGCAATGCTAGGGTTTAAAAGAAAATTCTTAACTATACCAATCAATCAAGGAATAATCAGAATCAATCACTGTGAAGTCATGATACTGCATTCTCAACATATACAATAGAGGTAAGCATATGAACAAGAGTAACAAACAAAATTAGCCAGGAAGGTAACAAGAGAGATGAACAAACACAACCATTCAGAGATAGTGAAACAAGAGTTAAGAATTCAGCAGGACATATTCGAAGCATGAAAATTAACTAAGAATCAAGCCAATAGACTAGGAGACAGAACCAAAGCGAGGAAAATCTGGCTAATACGCATCAATCGAACGAAGACACATGCTAACACATAGAGACAAGCGAAGGAAATTAGGCTAACACATATAATCCGAAACATCGCTAACACAACATAATCAAACGAAGGAACCTTTCTAGAATTAGGGTTTTAATAGCAGAGTCATAACTAGAAACAGTATAACAAGAAATCGGTCAACAAATAAAGAAAAGGTTTAATCATAAAGAAAATCAGTTGGAGCATCCCAAGAAACCTCAATTTTCAAAAGAAAGTAATAAAAAAATTGGTTCAGGTAGAGGTATTTTTCAGAATAACACTCGAGAACAAGCAGAACAGTAGAGGAAAACATGAAAATAGCATGAAAATAACACTATTTTTGAGAGATTCAGGAGAGAGTTAGGGTTCTCAAAAAGGGGAAACACCTAATAGAGTAGAGAGAACCTGTCGCAACTTCATAGATTGTGACATATAGGGTGTGATTCGCCTGAAATCACACCGGATAGAACTCACAAAATAGCAGAACCAGGAACTCCAGGTTCAAATCACCATGGCCAGAAACCTTGAAGGTCCTAGAGGTGTTGAACAAGACGATGAGATGGTCCCATCGAGCCTTGGGGTTGAAAAGAGGTGGCCGGAGATGGCCCGAAAACAACCAGCGGAACTTAGGGATTGATTCGCATGGTGGGGTTTCTGGGTCTGCAAAATAGAGGGAATCGGTGAGCTAGGGCTTCATGGAGGTTGTGGTCGATAATGGGGGGTGAG
Organism: Nicotiana attenuata; assembly: GCF_001879085.1. Lineage (NCBI taxonomy): Eukaryota > Viridiplantae > Streptophyta > Magnoliopsida > Solanales > Solanaceae > Nicotiana > Nicotiana attenuata. Next base: position 21,079 of record NW_017675663.1, read on the forward strand.
ATTGGAGGTTGCCAGAGAGGCAGTGGAGATCATCGGAGAAGAGAGAACTAGAAGGTCTAGCAGAGAAGGAGAGAAGAGACGAGGATAGAGAGAGAGACAGTCTCGTTGAAAAATGAAGGTCTGGTGGGGCGTAATTGAATTTAATTAAGGGAATTAAATCTGGGCCGTTGATCTCATTTAATCAACGGCTCAGATTAAAGAAAGATATGATCGGGTTATTTTTTAGGGATTGGGCTGGGTTGGTTTTAAATGGGGTATTGGGCCATTTAGAGATCTGATAGGGGTGTGGCCAATTTGGCTATGAATTGAAATAATAAGGGCTGTTTGTTAAATAGCCAATTTCTCCTTTTATTATATTTTATAAAATAGTAAAAAATGATTTAAAAATAAAGTAAAGGTACTTGACCAATTAATAACCTATAAATATTAATGTAAAAAACTAAAAGGTGATTTTAAGTATAGAGAATGCTTGTTATGTAAAATAGGCTATAATGCAATTATACGAATTTAGTTTTAAAAATACCAAGCAAATGTATAAAATATGCAAAATACCCAATTATATCTTAGTGTAAATATGAGAATGAAATAAATTATTCACCAAAAAATGCTAGTTTGGGAATAATTATTGAATTTGTAGTATTAAAATAGAACAATAAATTGATTTAAAAATCTTTAAAAATAAAAAGAAAAATACTAAAACTTTAGGGCATGCTTATATATGCGTGTACATGCTATTTTGAGGATATTTTGAGTTTATAAAAATATGTATGGAAAAAATTGGTACAACAGCTGCCCCTCTTTACCCGAGAAGGATGAAAGAGTTGTCGGGTAAAGATATGATGGCCAATTTTGAAACCGAAAGAAACGATTTGAAAGGTTTTGCCGAGCTCTGGATCCTGAGCTGCCTACATATCCCTGGTCTTACAGGAATCAGGCCACATGTAGTTCGCATGGAATCCGTCGGCGGAACATGCGAGAGATAAGATTTCGATATGACGGACGCAATATAGTTCGGGTTGGGAAGAGACGTCAGGGACCGATTGGGGCTGCAGGAATCGGATGGAGATCTGCTCCTGCTGTGATGGCCACTGCTAGCACCGATTTTACTCTGCTAAATAAGCAATACGAGCATATATCGTGCATAAATTAAACGTGATGCAGTTCCCATTGGAACCATGATGCATCTTCGGACGGATAGGGATGACGTGCCTAGACCATTGACGTCCTGGGCCATATGAAGCATATAACGGATGGGATTCACAGGCTATGAAATGATGTTCTCGGGCTAATGAAAATGATGCTCCGACAACCATGATGCCTTGAATAATGAATATGTAGAAGACAAATCGGGAGTCCTCAGGCCATGGCATTGGCGTTCTCGGGCTTATGAAAATGGTGCCTCCGATACAATGACGCCTTGGACACATGGCGATCTTACAGCCATGAAATGCAGGATTGGCGATGTTCAGCTGATTGGGCGTTTAAATGAAGTTGGCGATATTTCAGCCATGCAAAGATTTGAATAAAGTTGGGATATTTGAGCCGTGCAAGAAGATTTTAAATAGGGTTGGCGATATTTCAGCCGATGCAAAGATTTAAATAGAGTTGGCGATATTTCAGCCAACATAGAGATTTAAATAGAATTGGCGATATTTCAGCCGTTGCAGAGATTTAAATTAAGTGTCGATATTTCAGTCGTGCAGAGATTTAAAATGAAGTGGCGATATTTTCAACCATGCAGGATTAAATAAAATTGCCGATATTTCAGCCGACATAGAGATTTAAATGAAGTTGGGCGATATTTCATCCCATGCAGGATTTAAATAAAATTGGCGATATTTCAACGACATAGAGATTTAAATAGAATTGGCGGATATTTCAGCCATGCCAGAGATTTAAATAAAGGTTGCGATATTTCAGCCGTGCAGGTGGAGACAATTGCTTAGTCTCGAAAGGCAGAAAGGTAGCCTTATGCAATGCAAGAAAAAATGCAGATGGAGACAGTGCTTAGTCCCGGAAGGCAGAAAGATAGCCTTATGCAATGCAGAAAAAAATGCAGTGGAGACAGTGCTTAGTCTCGGAAGGCAGAAAAGATAGCTTATGCTAATGCAGAGAAAAATGCAGATGGAGACAATGCTTAGTCTCGGAAGGCAGAAAGATAGCCTTATGGCAATGCAAAAAATGCAGATGGAGACAGTGCTTTAGTCTCGGAAGGCAGAAAGGTTAGCCTTATGGCAATGCAAGGAAAATGCAGATGGAGGTAGAGCTTAACCTCGGAAGGCAGAAAAGTAGCCTTATGCAATGCAAGAAATAAAGGTGGAGAGTAAACGAAATCTCTTAGCTGATAGACGATAGCTGATAGTTGATTGTGTCATTGTGGCCGTTGGGGATGTCATTGCGACATATCACTTATTAAGTGAGCGATGACTCTGAGAGTTGTACTCCTGCAAAATAGGAGTATGATAACCGTATCTGATGGTTCTATGCCTTGGGGTGCCTTGCATTCAAAGAAAAAGATCGTGAGTTTTGTCAAGGGGGAAGGTTAGTTCGGTCTTCCGTGGACTCCGCTCGTCCTACTCGGCTCTTGTTTTCATTGGGGTAGCATCGCTAAACAAAGAAATTTGACAGTAGCCATGCATGATCAAAAAATATGATGTAACTACATAATAAAAATGATTTTCTTTTAGATGAACCGACGACTGCGACGCGGTTCAAGACATTACGACCTCTTTTGCTCCGGAATTTTGAGGGTCCTCCTCAAAATTCTGTCCGAGTTTGCTGGGCTAGTACTTCTGACGGCTGCGTGCGACGAATGGCTGAAAGTTGACTTCGGAATTTTGAGGGTCCTCCTCAAAATACTGCCCCAGTTTCCAATATCGGGGGAAAATGAAATTTTATCTGAATTGTGACCGAACCCATAAGGCTGCCTCACGTATCCCCTCTTAAACGGGGAATCAGGTCCCAGACGATAGTTCAAATTACATCATAAAGAAAATCATAAATTGATTACACATAATAACGCTTGACTTGCATCTGAATTAATTGGCTTTGGCCGGACTTTCTCCATCCACATTTCATGCGAGTATGAGGGCTCCTCCTGTTAGGTCCCGGTGAACCATGTACGGGCCTTGCTAGTTAGGAGAGAACTTTCCTTTGGCCTCATCCTGATGCGGGAAAATTTTCTTCAGCACCAGCTGCCCCGGTGTGAATTGTCTTGGCTTGACTCTTTTTTGTTGAAAGCTCTGGACATTCTGTTCTGATACAATTGACCATGGTAAGCTGCATTCATTCTCTTTTCGTCTATAAGGGCTAACTGCTCGTAGCGACTCTTTACCCATTCTGCATTTTCAAGGTCTGCTTCCTTTATAATCCTCAGGGAGGGAATCTCTTACCTCGGCCGGGATGACTACCTCGGTACTATAACCAACATATAGGGAGTCGCCCCGGTTGATAGTCGCGAACTGTGGTGCAGTATCCCAATAGAGCAATGATAATCTTTTCCGTGCCACTGCTTGTGCTTCTCTATCATTTTCCTCAATATTTCTTGATATTCTTGTTGGCTTTCTTCTACGGCTCCATTCATTTGAGGCCTGTAGGCTGTAGAATTCTTGTGCTTAATCTTAAGGTCTCACACATTGCTTTCATCAGGTCACTGTTGGATTGTGAACCATTATCAGTAATGATTGACTCTGGCAATGCCGAACCAGCAAATGATACGGTCGCGGACAAAGTCTGCCACAACCTTCTTGGTCACTGCCTTATATGATGCTGCCTTCAACCCATTTGGTGAAATAAATCAATTGCCACTAGAATGAACATGTGCCCGTTTGATGCACGCAGGCTCGATAGGTCCGATGACATCCATTCCCCAAGCGGCGAACGGCCATGGCGAGCTCGTTGCATTAAGCTCATTGGGAGGCAACCTTTATCATATCCGCATGTATCTGACAGCGATGGCATTTTTGGACATACTGGATGCAGTCCGTCTCCATAGTCATCCAAAAATAACCAGCTCGGAGTATTTTCTTGGCTAAGACGAAACCATTCATATGTGGCCACAGGTCCCTGCCATGAACTTCTTCTAATAACCTGAACGCTTCCTTTGCTTCGACCACACCCTTAGCAATCCCAAATCGGGAGTCCTCCTATACAGGATTCCTCCGCTGTGAAAGAAGTGATTGGATTAACCTTCGCAGTGTGCGCTTCTGAGTAGCGTTTGCAAGTTCTGGATATTCCCCTGTTGTCAAATACCTTCTTGATATCATGGAACTAAGGTTTTCCGTCTGCTTCTTCCTCGACATGAGCATAATAAGCGGGTTGATCCTGGATTTTTACCAGGATATAATCAATGAGTTCTTACTGGATGCTGAATCATGGATGATAGAGTGGCCAATGCGTCGGCGAACTCATTCTGGACTCTGGGGACATGCCGGAATTCTGTCTTTGTAAACCTCTTCCTCAACTCCTGTACATGATGCAAATATGGGAGTATCTTGGAGTTCTTGGTTGCCCATTCTTCTCGGACCTGATGTATGAGCAAGTCAGAATCCCCGATACTAGTAACTCCTGAACGTTCATCGTCAATGGCCAGCTTGAGCCCTAAGATGCAGGCTTCGTATTCGGCCATGTTGTTGGTGCACGGGAACCTGAGCTTGGCGGACACCGGATAATGCTGACCTATTTCTGATACTAGAACTGCCTCCTATGCCCACTCCTTTAAAGTTTTGTGCTCCGTCGAAAAACATTCTCCAGCCATTATAGGATTCTGCAATGTTTTCTCCTATGAAAAGAGACCTCTTCATCAGGAAAATACGTCTTAGAGGCTCGTATTCTCCGTCACAGGGATTTTCGGCAAGATGATCTGCCAGTGCTTGTCCTTTGATCGCTTTCTGGGTCACGTAGACAATATCAAATTCACTCAGCAGGATTTGCCATTTGGCTAGCTTGCCCATGGGCATGGGCTTCTGAAAGATGTACTTTAGCGGATCCATCCTTGATATGAGATAAATGGTATAGGCACCGAAATAATGCCTCAACTTCTGAGCTACCCAAGTCAGAGCACAACAGGTGCGTTCTAGCAGGGAGTATCGGGCCTCGTACGGGATGAACTTCTTGCTAAGGTAGTAGATGGCCTGCTCCTTTCTCCCCGTTTCATCATGTTGTCCCAAAACACAACCCAAAATGCCCCATCCAGTACTGCAAGGTAGAGCAATAGCGGTCTACCTGGTTCGGGCGGAACCAGAACTGGCGGCATTGACAGATATTCCTTGATTCTGTCGAAGGCTTTATGACAATCATCAGTCCATTTAGTGGCGGCGTCCTTCTTCAACATCTTAAAGATTGGCTCACAAATGACAGTGGACTGAGCTATGAACCGGCTGATGTAGTTGAGTCTCCCCAAGAAACTCATAACCTCTTTCTTGTTCTTTGGCGGTGGCAAGTCTTGAATGGCCTTAACCTTTGATGGATCTAGTTCTATCCCTCGTCGACTTACGATGAACCCAATCAGTTTCCTGGCAGGAACCCCGAATGCACATTTGGCGGGATTCAGTTTCAAATTGTACCTTCTCAATCTGTTGAAGAGCTTCCTCAGATCTTCCATGTGGTCAGTGGCTTTCTTGGATTTGATGATGATATCGTCTACATACACCTCGATCTCTTTGTGTATCATGTCATGGAAAATAATATTCATGGCCCTCATGTAGGTGGCCCCAGCATTCTTTAATCCAAACGGCATCATCTTGTAACAACACATCCCCTACGGTATAATGAAAGTCGTTTTCTCCGCGTCTTCTTCGTCCATCCATATCTGATGATACCCAGCAAAACAATCGACAAATGACTGCAACTCGTGCTTGGCGCAGTTGTCAATCAGGATGTGTATGTTCGGCAAGGGGAAGTCGTCTTTCGGACTGGCCCGGTTGAGGTTCCGGTAGTCGACACAGACTCTGACTTTCCCGTCCTTCTTTGGCACTGGCACAATGTTGGCCAACCATGTTGGATACTCCACTACTCTGAGGACCTTGGCTTTGACTTGTTTTGTAACTTCCTCCTTGATTTTCAAACTCATGTCTGGCTTGAACTTCCTGAGCTTCTGCTTTACCGGCGGACATGTCGGATCTGTTGGCAGTTTGTGAGCTACAATAGATGTACTGAGACCGGTCATATCATCATACGACCAGGCAAATATGTCCTCATATTCTCTTAGAAACTCTGTGTACTTTTCCTTTTCCGATGGTGACAGGTGAACACTGATGCACGTTTCCTTGACATTCTCTGTATCCCCCAAGTTGACAACCTCAGTCTCGTCCAAGTTAGACTTAGGCCTATTCTCAAAGTTCTCAACCTCTTTAACAACCTCTTCTGGTATATCATCCTCTCCTGACTCTGTATATGTTTGTTGCATTGCCTCGTCGCAAGTCACAATCGTCGGTTCATCAAGATAAGTAATAGTAATGATGTGTAAATAAAGTAAATGATAGAGAAAATAATAAGAGCGAGATTTATAAGAAGCTGAAATACTTTGATAAATTCCATAATTGTTTTGAATATCGGAGCTCTTTTCGAAATTTAAAGAAAGTACGGAAAGGAAATCAACTAGCAAAAAAGTAAATGATAATGCATAGTGCTTTGTTCAGCCTTGCTACCCCGAAGCTTTCCGAGCCTTGGTGGTTCTGACGGACCAGTTGTTGAGGTGCGCCCCTCGGCTCACAGCTTGTATGGAAGGGCCTTCCTCCCCTTCCTCCTCAAAAATGACATGACAGTCCATATTGTCGTCTTCCAAGAACACATTCTTCATTGCCGCCAATGTTTCCTCTTCTTCTGACCCATATATGATGTCTGCCAGCTAGAAAGTCTGCTCCAGGCGAGGTATAGGGTGCTCCAGTGGATAATAAGGGTCGCGCCATGGTGGCGACCAATCCTTGAATTCTTCCCAAGTATATCCATACCCCAACCCGAAGGTGGTGCCGTGCTTCTTCAGTTTGATAGGTTTAGTGATTCCCTGGAGGTTCTTGTCGAGCCCCTTGCCAGGTTCATATCCGCTCCAATTCAGTATACTTTCGATCTTGTTATCCCACTACTTATCCTTGTTCACGACGTTGACTCGCTCAATGTGATGGTAGGTTTCTCCGCCTATCTTCCTTCTTCCTCCAATTGCTGGGATGGTCTGGCGACTGTATATGGGATTTATACCGTCGCCATGAATAATCACCTCTTGGTGATTCCACTCGAACTTTGCTGCTTGGTGTAGGGTTGATGCTACAGCTCCAGCGGCGTGGATCCAAGGTCATCCCAGTAGTAAGTTGTAAGATTTTGGGATGTCTATCACTTGAAAGTCAACGTCGAACCAAGTCGGTCCCATTTGCAAACACAAACTGATTTCCCCAATAGTGGACCTTTAGGAACCATCGAAAGCTTTGACGTTGATGGCCCATCCTTGATCTCATGCATCCTCTTCCCCAATGTTCTGAGAGTCACTAATGGGCAAATATTTAGGTTGGACCCTCCGTCAATCAGAAACCGGGTGATGAAATAATCCTCGCATTGCACAGTGATGTGCAACGCCTTGTTGTGGCTTAAACCTTCCGGTGGCAACTCATCTTCGTGGGAAGTGATTTTGTGACTCTCCAATACCTGCCCTACCATATTTGCCATTTCTCCTCCCATGGTATTGCTCGGTACATATGCCTCACTTAGTACTTTTAACAAAGCATTCTTATGTGCATCAGAGCTTTGCAGTAGAGATAGGATAGAGATCTGTGCCGGTGTTTTATTCAATTGGTCAATGACTGAGTATTCCTTTGCTTGTATCTTTCTCCAGAGGTCATCGAGTCCAGTTTCAATAGGCCGTCTAGAGGCCTGCTTACTTGATTCAGCTAAATGCTCCGGAGTATAAATCCTGCCTGTTCTGGTCATGCCCTGTGCTGCAATTGCTTCTCCAGACTTAGTTTTCCCTTTTCTTCTCGCCTCGGCGGTGTAATCCCAAGGAACAGCCTGTGTATTGAACGGTGTTATGGCTGACATTGCTACAGGAATGGGTACCCTCGCTTTGGGAGGTAACACAGCAAATTCAAATGGTACAGGTGCCTTTGGAGACCCAAACTCCACTTCAATTGGCTCTGTTGGCGGTGTTTCCAGCTCGAGTGGTATGGACATATTTACTTCAGCATCCCCAGAGGGCTGGATCTGGACCACAATTGGATTCAGTGTGATTGTTGATTTCTTGGGCTCGTCACCTTCGGTAATCAATCCAATCGACCCTTTGGGGTCCCAATCATCTTCTACCTCGATCATGTGAACGCTTCCACCCTTATGATCAGGCAGGGGATTGTTGCGAACATTGGGAGCGAGCTCTTTCGCCACGATGATCTTGTTGTCAATTAAGGCTTGGATTTTATCCTTTAGAGATCGGTATTCATCAATGGTATGCCCCTTCATGCCGGAATGGTATGCACAGGTTTTGTTCGGGTTGACCCGTTGGGAAGGATTTTCTGGAGTTATGGCAGGGATTGGGGTGACGTAACCAGCAGCTTTGAGCCTTTCATACAGCTGGTCGATTGGTTCGGCGATGGCGGTGTATTGCTTGGGAGGTCTACGGTCGAAATTAGGGCGTGGTCTAGGGAAGTTTTGGCGGGCGGGAGGTGATTGATAGTGAGAGGGCTGAGCATTATAGGCTTGGTAGATGGGTGCAGGTTGGGAATATCTTGGCGAGGTAGGTTGATATGTGGGGGATGGAGATGATTGGTAAGTCGGTGGTGGAATTTGGTAAGAGGGCGGAGGTGCTTGGTAATTAGGGATGGGTTGATATGTGGGAGGAGGTATTGGGTAAGCTTGGTATTTTACTGGGGATTTCGTTCTCTGTGCAACCATCACGGCACTCACATCCTTTTTCTTGGATGTGCCACCAGACTGTATAGCCTTGTTGGTAGCCTGTAATGCCTCAAAATTAGTGACCATACCACTTTTAATGCATTCCACAATCCTTTACCCTAGCTTGATGATGTCGGAGAATTTCTGGCCTTCGATCAACATCAACCTCTCATAATACTGTGGATCCTGAGCTCGGACGAAAAACCTGTTCATCTGTTCTTCTTCCAAGGCAGGCTTGACCTTAGCAGCCTTTAATCTCCAACGAGTAGCATACTCGCGGAATGTCTCCGGGGTTTCTTCTTTAAGTTCTGGATGTAGAATACGTCTGGCGCATTCTCCGTATTGAATCTGAACCTATCCATGAAATCGGACGCCATTCCTACCCAGCTTGTCCACTTCTTGGGGTCTTGGCTAATGTACCAAGATAGAGCATCGCCTTTCAAACTTCTCATGAAGAGCTTCATGCGAATCTTTTCATCTTTTCCGACTCCGACCAGCTTATCGCAGTATGTCCTCAAATGGACTCTAGGATCCCCTGAGCCATCAAACATCTCGAACTTGGGAGGTTTGTACCCCTCGGGAAGTTCGACGTCTGGCTGAATGCAAAGGTCCTCATAATTCAGCCCCTCAATACCTTTGTTTCCTTCGACACCCTGGACTCGGCTAGTCAGTTTCTTGAGTTCTGCGGCCAGGTTCTTGATGAGAGAGTCTTTGTCGTCAGACTCCGGTGTACTTGAGATAGGTTGAGTGTATTGTGGTATGGTGTCCACATAGATGGGGGTATGGTGGGGATGATCATTTGTGTTTAGTGGTTTGGGAATGAGTAGCGGGGTATTGTTTGAAGTGTGACATATGTTGCAGTTCTGATGGAGAGCGGGTTGTTTCTGTGGTTTCGGGATGTTCTGTGGAGGTATAGGATTTTGAGCATTGGGAAAATTGACATCCGGGGTAGTGAGGGAAAATGACAAATTTGCCAAGTTCCGAACTTGGTCTAGTTCTTCTTGGAATTTGAGTAACTTCTGTTCGAGCTGGGTAACGCTTTCTTTGGAACCCTGAATACCCTGAGGAACCTCTACCCTTTCAACTGAGTTCTCCTTCCTGATGTTGCTCAAGTCTTCCATTTTTGCTTTGTTCTTGTTTCTGATAGGACTCGGAGGAGGATAGTGTAAGAATACATAGTGTAAGAATATAAATCGTGTCCTAAATTGGGTGCCTCGTTGTGCCCGAGGTAGGCCTAGCGACAAGTTGATTTGGAGAATTTATAAATGTCTCATTTTATTGATAAAAATAAGACGAATCCCAAAACGACACTAAAATTGCGGAAAGTAAAATATCACTAATGGCCATTGGCCTTATTACATTTAGAGTAAAGAAAAGACTCCTAACTACTTGGTCCCAGAAGGACCTTCCCCAGGTTGAATGCTCTCGTTGATCAAATCCTCCAGTTCACGCAGATTCTCCAGTAAAAATGCCTTTGCCAGGCGTTCTCCTTCGTTTCCCTCAGCGTTCTGGCAATCAGTGACTCTTTTCCTCACTTTTCCTTCCAACTCCAGCAGACTGTATTCCAGATATTCCAGCTTCTCACTAGCCTTGGTGACCCTCTCTTTCCATTCACTGATTTGGTCACTTGATGGGAGATTCCTCCACCAGATCAGCAAGAGTGAGGGTATACTGACCATACCGAAGTCGGGGACCTTGTTCTCCATTTTTTGCAAAACAAAAGGGTTAAGACCATACCCCCCATCGGACTCGACTATTTAAACCAATAATTAGCATAAACAGCATTTAGTTCTCCAAATAAATGCACAAAACGTGGTGGTGTCCGTTTGGGTTCCAAGGAAACCCAGTGGACTTTAGACAGGGTTATCTTAAAGAGTCATTATGCGGACAACATAACCGACTCAAATAGGTTTGACAGTGATGCATGCACAGTTAAACAGAATAAGGCTTCTATGGGGTGTTAGACCGGTACCCTTGAGCGGACAACTCAAGAGGGAAAGGCACGGAACCGTCGACTGCACCGCTGATTGACTGGTTTTACCGCAAATATGCCTTTGCCAAATTTAGGGGGGTGATAATATCGGAAGAGCGCAACAACTCATTATAAGCGTTGCTATGGTATTTGTTTGGCATGAGTGGAATATGATGTTGAAGATGCAATTACAAGAATAAAACAAATTGTCACGTATTTTCACATTCATAATGATTACAATAATTGCAGTAAAAATTACAACGGCATTGAAGGAAAGCAGTAGATGAATGCATTAAAGAAAAAGAAACAAAAAACCAAGTCAGTTTCGAATAAGGACATTAAATAAAGCAATAAAAAGCAATAAAGCCACAAATAACATGAAGTGGTAAAAGCCTAAAGATTCCCCAGCAGAGTCGCCATGCTGTCGACGCCCCCTTTTTCTCGCGAAATCGGGTTTACGACATTTGGGAGAACAACTCTATTCCCTTTTGGGATTTGGGTTTATGGATTTGAAGAGTCGCCACCTAATGATTAAATGCATTAGGACACTAAGAGTATTTGAGTTGGAAAACCAGAGTTCGGGTAAGGGCTAGAAATTATCTCGAGGGGAAGGTGTTAGGCACCCCTCAAGATCCACTAGTGTGGTTCCAGGCCATGTCATATTGTGACTTTAAATGCAAACAACAAGTAGGCAAACAAATACAAAGGGGTTTTCACATAATAGTTGCAAGAGATTAAGGAAGTTAAAGAAACTGAATTTTGATAGAGGAAGCAGTTTTGAAATCTTGAATAAAGGAAGAAATTTTCATATAGTTGTTGCAAGCAGTTTAAAAGCTGAAGTTTTGGCGAAAAAGTAGTTGAAATTCTGAAAATAAAGTGGACAAGTGAGGGAAGGGGTCCTAGGTTTATACATAATATGGATCACTCCACACAACACCTGGTAACCGTCTATACACGTGGTGTTATCGCGTGGTCATCATATCCATATCTACCCGTTCCCACCCTGTTAAGGTATTAAACGCGGAATGGTCTCGTTTTACCTATTGCATGCTATTACCCGCCCCATCTTATCAGTCCCGGAGGCACTTAGGACCACTAATCCTAAAGGGTAGGATATTAGGCTGATTGGTTTCAAAGGATAAAATCTAAGGCGACATACAAAACATATACTGCATGTTGAGGAAGCATGTAGACATATAAAGGCTCATATATACCTCCTACAAACAAAACACATAACGTAGCATGACTTAANACGATGATGCCAGAGTGCACGAACTAACCGTTTGGGAGGGAATAAAACAAAGTAAAACAAAAAGGTAACAAGTTAGTGAGGGTTATGAGAAAAAATGTTGCAATATTTAAACACATAGTGTAAGAATATAAATCGTGTCCTAAATTGGGTGCCTCGTTGTGCCCGAGGTAGGCCTAGCGACAAGTTGATCTGGAGAACTTATAATGCTAAATGCCTCATTTTATTGATAAAAATAAGACGAATTCCAAAACGACACTAAAATTGCGGAAAATAAAATGTCACTAATGGCCATTGGCCTTATTACATTTTAAAGCGAAAAGAAAAAGACCCCTAACTACTTGATTCCAGAAGGACTTTCCCCAGACTCGGCATCTTTAGCTCCATCGAACAGCTTCACCAGCTCGCGCAGTCCCAGCAGCAAATAAGCCCTAGCCAAGTGTCCTCCTTCATTTCCCTCAGCGTTCTGGCAATCGGTGACTCTTTTTCTCACTTTTCCTTCCAATTCCAGCAGACTGTATTCCAAATATTCCAGCTTTTCGCTAGCCTTGGTGACCCTCTCTTTCCATTCATTGATTTGGTCACTTGATGGGAGATTCCTCCACCAGGTTAGCAAGAGTGAGGGCGTGCTAACCATACCGAAGTCGGGGAACTCATGCCTCATTTTCTGCAAAACAAAAGGTTAGGCCCTTTTCCCCCACCGGACTCGAATATTTAACATCAATAATTAGCATAAGAAGCATTTAGTTCTCCAAATGAATGCACAGAACGTGGGAAGGTCCGTTTGGATTCCAAGGGAACCTAGTGGACTTTGGACAAGGCTATCTTAAAGAGTCATTATGTGGACAGCATAACTGACTCGGCTAGGTTTGACAGTGATGCATGACAGTTTAAACAGAATAAGGTTTCTATGGGGTGTTACACCGGTACCCTTGAGTGGATAACTCAAGAGGGAAAGGCACGGAACCGTCGACTGCACCGCTGATCGACTAGTTTTATCGCAAATATGCCTTTGCCAAATTTAGGGGGGCGATAATATCGGAAGAGCGCAACAACTCATTATAAGCGTTGCTATGGTATTTGTTTGGCACGAGTGGAATATGATGTTGAAGATGCAATTACAAGAATGAAACAAATTGTCACGTAGTTTCACGTTCATAATGATTACAATAATTGCAGTAAAAATTACAACGGCATTGAAGGAAAGCAGTAGATGAAAGCATTAAAGAAAAAGAAACAAAAAACCAAGTCAGTTTTGAATAAGGACATTAAATAAAGCAATTAAAAAGCAATAAAGCCAAAAATAATATGAAGTGGTAAAAGCCTAAAGATATCCCCAGCAGAGTCGCCATGCTGTCAACACCCCCTTTTTATCGCTAAATCGGGTTTACGACATTTGGGCGGACAACTCTATTCCCTTTTGGGATTTGGGTTTTTGTATTTGAAGAGTCGCCACCTAATGATTAAGTGCATTAGGAAACTAAGAGTTTTTGAGTTGGAAAACCAGAGTTCGGGTAAGGGCTAGAAATTATCTCGAGGGGAAGGTGTTAGGCACCCCTCAAGATCCACTAGTGTGGTTCCCGGCCATGCCATATTGTGACTTTAAATGCAAACAACAAGTAGGCAAACAAATACAAAGGGGTTTTCACATAATAGTTGCAAGAGATTAAGGAAGTTAAAGAAACCGAATTTTGATAGAGGAAGCAGTTTTGAAATCTTGAATAAAGGAAGAAATTTTCATATAGATGTTGCAAGCAGTTTAAAAGCTGAAGTTTTGGCGAAAAAGTAGTTGAAATTCTGAAAATAAAGTGGACAAATGAGGGAAGGGGTCCTAGGTTTATACATAATATGGATCACTCCACACAACACCCCGTAACCGTTTATACACGTGGTGTTATCGCGTGGTCATCATATCCATATCTACCCGTTCCAATCCCATTAAGGTATTAAACGCGGAATGGTCTCGTTTTACCTATTGCATGCTATTACCCGCCCCCATCTTATCAGTCCTGGAGGCACTTAGGACCACTAATCCTAAAGGGTAGGATATTAGGCTGATCGGTTTCAAAGGATAAAAATCTAAGGCGACATACAAAACATATACTGCATGTTGGGGGAAGCATGTAGACATATAAAGGGTCATATATACCTCCTCAAACAAAACACATAAATAGCATGACTTAAACACAATTAAGGTCTCAAAAGATAGGAGCAGTTAAAACTTGGTTTTGAAAACGAAGTAGTAGCAATAATAGCACGATTCTGGGCAGAGATGAGTAACCTAGTAAATAAAATCAGAAGCTCAATAAAAGTAAGTAGGTGCATAATTTCAAAATTGTTTTCAGCAGAGTTTTGTTTAAGATAAAGCTGAGTGAACTTCAGAAAATCAAAACGAGAATAGGAATGGCAGAGTTAAAACTTAAAGAAGTTGGTTGGTTTTAGGCTAATAGAAACACAATTGATCGGTTCTTATCGGACCTGAAGTTTGCCTAGGCGTCGTTACACATTGTCTGGTTATTTAGAGAATGAACACACATATTTTGATTCTGATTTATAAAGGTACGCGTGATAAGACATTTGCAGAAAACGTTTCAAACCACTTAGCCATATTTTAACAAAGTTATTAGCTAAACGTGAATTAACTACTGCAACTCGAACGAGTGAGAAGTCCTATGGACAGGATATCTAATGCACAGAAGAGTCCCTAAGAAAACATGATTTCTAATATGCCAATGCAGTAATGACGAGTTATTTGGCTTGTTGTTAGTTATTTGCTGGTTATTAACTGATCGTGGTTACAAGATGAGCGTAATGACAGGCTAAAAGTAAAGAACCTAAAGCAGGATCTCTAATGAATGAGTTGCATGTCCTATGCTAGTTGTCTATTGCGCAAATAAATAAAATCCTATAAGCATGTTTTCTACCCATTATTTATACTAAGCATGCATAACCCACCCCCATATTCACTATTCAACCCCAATTGTTTGTTTACAAATTATTACAAACCAGTATCATCTGAATTACAGTAAACAAGAACAAAAATAAGAAGTTACTCTATAGGGAGCCTTCAATCACGCCCAGTCTTCCAACCTCAACCCCTTCGAGTTCACAGCCTTTGCCATGGTCTAGGTGCGACAAAGCTCCCTAGGGCCCCATTGGGTCCCTGGCCAATACCAGCACCTAGACATTTAAAAGAAAATGCAGGACATGTGTAGTGTGGAATACTAACCTTGTGTGTCAAAGTTTAGTGAGCACTCAGAGGTACTCAAAGCAATGCTCACACGAAGGGGCAGAACCTATTATCTAAGAGTAGTGTGAAGTGAAGGAAGAGAAGTTTTCAAAAAGGGGGGGGGGGGGTTTGTTTTAAAAGAAAACAGCAGGGACAATAGTTTAATAGCATAAGATTGCATACAATGGTCATGGGAGAAAGGGAGCAAACAGATCACAATATTAAAGATGATTACACAGAATCAGAAGATTCAGGGGACCAAGGATGGGTCAGTCTTAAACATAAGCCTTAGAGAACAACAGGAGAACAATCATGACATGCAAACCAAGAAATACATACAGAGTGCCAAGGATCAGGGGAACTGGGAAGTGGTAAATTTAGGCATGCTAATGTATAGCAATAGGACATAGGCATAGCAAGGAATAGACAAAGTCAGACTTAGCATGTAAATCAGAAGACATGGTGAAGTATTTAAAGCAAAAAATCAATTACACATTGAACATGAGAAGCATAAGTAGAAAATCACAAAGATAATGAACTGAAGCAAAAATAAACACATTGGTGTAAGACTTGAAAATTAATTAGGACATACCAGTAAAAGAGCAAAAGCAGGATACAAAGACAAGGTAGTAACACTATCTTAGCCTTGGCTTTCAGCCGGCTAATAATAAGCAGGAGCAGAGAATAGCAATAGAACAAAGAGCAAGAGAGAATGCAGATTTTTAAAGTGTTCAGTGTGTGTAAGCCAGGAAGACTTGTCGTGTATTTATAGTTGAAAGTAGATGGTAAAATAAGGTAAAAATCACAGAAAACTGTTAATTGATGAACCCGGGATCAATTAATTAAAGAATCAAGGAAGTACTCCCATTAATTGAGGGAATCAAAATCAAGCGAAAAGATTCAGCACCATATAAGGCAAGTAGAAAAATCAGGGCAGGGTTAAATAAGGAATGAGTCAAGATTCAGTATGCATATAGTAACCAATTAAGACCAAATTCCGGAAAATTACAATTAAGGAAAGGCTTAAAATAACAGAGTACTATAACAAATAAGGTAAAAAAAAATCAATTAATTCAAACGGGCGAGTAGAATGCTAGGGTTTAAAAGAAAATTTTAAATATACCAATCAATCAAGGAAAATCAGAATCAATCATGTGAAGTCATGATTCTGCATTCTCAACATATAAATAGAGGTGAATGAACAAGAGTAACAAACAAAATTAGCCAGGAAGGAACAAGAGATGAACAAACACAACCATTCAGAGATAGTGAAAACAAGTTAAGATTCAGCAGGACATATTCGAAGCATGAAACATTAACAAGAATCAAGCCAATAGACTAGCAGACAGAACCAAAAGCGAGGAAAATCAGGCTAATACGCACACTCGAATGAAGAAACATGCTAACACATAGAGACAAGGCGAAGGAAATTAGGCTAACACATATAATCGAAGCATGCTAACACACATAATCAAACGAAGGAAACTTTTCTAGAAATTAGGGTAATTTAGCAGAGTCAAACTAGAAAACAGTAAGAGCATAGAAATCGGTCAGAATAAACAAAGAAAAGGTTTAATCATAAAGAAAATCAGTTGGAGCATCCAAGAAACCCTAATTTACAAAGAAAGTAAAAAAAAATGGTTCAAAGTAGAGGATTTTTCAGAATAAACTCGAGAATAAGCAGAACATAGAGGAAAACATGAAAATAGCATGAAATAACACTGTTTTTGAGAGATTCAGGAGAGAGTTAGGGTTTTAAAAAGGGGAAACCCTAATAGAAGTAGAGAGAACCTGTCAAAACTTCATAGATCGTGACATATAGGGTGTGATTTCGCCTGAAATCACACCGGAGAACTCACAAATAGCAGAACCAAGAACTCCAGGTTCAAATCACCATGGTCCATAAACCTTGAAGGTCCTAGAGGTGTTGAACAGGACGATGAGAGGCCCATCGGAGCCTTGGGGTTGAAGGGAGGTGGCCGGAGATGGCCGGAAACAAACCAGGCGGAACTTTAGGGATTGATTCGCATGGTGGGGGTTTCTGGGGTCTCAAAATAGAGGGAATCGGTGAGCTAGGGCTTCATGGCGGTTGATGGTCGAATGGGGTGAGATTGGAGGTGGCCGGAGAGGCGGTGGAGATCATCGGAGAAGAGAGAACCAGAAGGTTCTAGAGAGAAAGGAGAGGAAGAGACGAGATAGAGAGAGAGACAGTCTAGTGAAAATGAAGGGTCTGGGGGGTAATTGAATTTAATTAAGGGAATTAAATTTGGGCCGTTGATCTGATTTGATCAACGGCTCAGATTAAAGAAAGATTGGACCGGGTTATTTTTTAGGGATTGGGTTGGGTTGGTTTAAATGGGGTATTGGGCCATTTAAAATCTGATAGGGGGTGTGGCCAATTTGGCTAGAATTGAAATAATAAGGGTTGTTTGTTAAATAGCCAATTTCCCCTTTTATTATATTTTATAAAATAGTAAAAAATGATTTTAAAATAGATAAGGTACTGGACCAATTAATAACCTATAAATATTAATGTAAAAATACTAAAATTGATTTTATAATTATAAAATGCTGTTAATTGTAAAATAGGCTATAATTGCAATTATACGCAATTTAGTTTTAAAAATATCAAGAAAATGTATAAAAAATATGCAAAAATTACCCCAATTATATCTTAGTGTAAATATGAGAATGAAATAAATTATTTACCAAAAAATGCTCGTTTGGGAATAATTATTGAATTTTGTAGTAGTAAAATAGACAATAAATTAATTTAAAAATCTTTAAAAATAAAAGAAAAATACTAAACTTTAGGGCATGCTTATATATGCGTGTACATGCTATTTTGAGGATATTTTGAGTATAAAAATATGTAGGAAAAAATTGGGTATCAACAGGAAGCATGTAAGATCCTCTTTTAAAAGAAAGAAAATGGTAAGTATTGCCAGGACGATAGAACTGGTCCATATGGATCTTTGTGGACAAATGAGAACATTGAGCAAAGGTGGTAAGAGATATGATATGGTGCTTGTTGATGATTCATCTATGTTTACTTGGACAATGTTCTTAACATCTAAAGGAAGCCTTTGACATGTTCACCTCATTTTTTAGAAAAACTCAAAAACAACTAGGTAATTAACTTGCATCAATTAGGTCTGATCATGGCACTGAATTTGAAAAAGGTAAATTTGCTGAATTTTATGATGAGCATGGCATAGATCATAACTTTTCTGCTCCTAGGACTACACAACAAAATGGAGTAGTTGAAAGAAAGAACATGACATTGGAGGAAATGGCTAGGACTATACTACTTACTAGTAAATTTTCCCATAGCTTATGGGCAGAAGTTGTGGACACTGTATGCTACATCATAAATAGGTGCATGACTATACCTCTTGTTGAGAAGACTCCCTATGAGTTATTTAAAGGGAGAAAATCAAATAATCCCGTCTTAGGGCATTGAAAGTGTTTTGTGCACAATAATGGAAAAGACTTCCTTGGTAAGTTTGATCCCAGAAGTGATGAGGAAATATTCTTGAGATATTCTTCATATAGTAAAGCTTTTAATATAACAAAAGAACTATGTGTGTAGAAGAAAGTGAGCATGTTGTTTTTGAAACTAACTTTCTTTCTGAGAGGCAGGAACAAGATGATGAAGAGATTGGACTGGCAAGAAACTCAAATAAAACCACAACCCAGACTGAAATTGCACCACAGGAAGGAACATGTGATGGAACAGGTCCTTCCACCCAGGGCAACTTGATAGGGGGAACTGAACAAAGAGGAACTGCTCCTCAAACCTCGAGGGAACATGTCCATGAACTTGTTCCTCAGCAACAAAACATAGAAGGAACATCCAAGGGAAACCAGCTGGTTGTGAAACCTTACAAGTATCAAAGTTCTCATACCATTGAGAACATAATCATTGATCCAACCTCTAGAATCAAAACCAGATCTTATTTGAGTAATCTTTGTGCTTTTGATGCTATTTTATCTCTTATTGAACCTAAAATGTTGCTGAAGCTTTGCAGGATGCAGACTGGGTGAATGCAATGCAAGATAAACTCAACCAATTTGAGAGAAATCAAGTTTGGCATATGGTACCAAGACCCAAAGACAGATCAGTAATTGGCACAATATGGGTCTTCAAAAACAAACTTTTTGAACATGGAACAGTTACAAGGAACAAGGCAAGATTGATGGTTCAAGGATATAGTCAAGAGAAGGGCATAGACTATGATAGGCTTTTGCTCCAGTGGCAAGATTTAAAATAATTAGACCCTTTATAGCATTTGCTGCTTACATGGAATTCACTCTTCATCAGATGGATGTCAAGAGTGCCTTCCTAAATGTCTATCTAGAGGAAGAAGTGTTTGTCAAGCAACCTCCGGGCTTTGAAAGCAAGGAATGTCTTGATCATGTGTACAATCTTGACAAAGCACTTTATGGGCTCAAGCAGGCTCCAAGAGCATGGTATGAAAGATATTCAAAATTCTTGCTTGATCATGGCTACAAGAGAGGTAAAATTGACAATATTTTATTCTTGAAAGAAAAATATAAAGATCTCTTGGTAGTTCAGATATATATTGATGATATAATTTTTGGAGCAACTACTGATAAGTGAAGTAAAGAATTTGCTAAACTAATTGGGAGTGAATTTGAAATGAGCATGATGGGTGAGCTTAATTTCTTTTTAGGCTTACAAATTAAATAAAATTCAAATGGAACAATGATCCATCAACAAAAGTATGTGAAAGAGTTGCTTAAAAGGTTTAAAATGAAAGATCCCAAAGAAATTGACACACCTATAGCAACAGCCACAAAATTAGACATAGATGAACCTGGTTCATCTGTTGATCAGAAGTTGCATAGGAAAATGATCGGATCTTTGTTATATCTCACTGCTAGTAGACATGACATTGTTTTCAGTGTAGGGCTTTCTACTAGATTTCAGGCAAATCCATGGGAATCTCACTTGACTGCTATCAAGAGGATCTTGAGATGCCTAAAAGGCACCACTGACCTCTGTCTATGGTATCCAGAAGGCAGCAATTTCAACTTTGTGGGATAGGTTGATTCTGATTATGCCGGTTTTCTTGTGGATAGAAAGAGAACCTCAAGTATGGCACACTTTCTTGGCTCATGTCTTGTGTCTTGGGCCACCAAAAAGAAAAAATTATGTGGCCTTATCTACTGCTGAAGTGGAACATGTTGCCACTGCCTCATGTTGTGCTCAATAGTTGTAGATCAAATAGCAATTAATGGACTTTGGAATTGATGTATGTTGTATCCCCATTTTTTGTGATAACACTAGTGCAATTAGTATGACCGAGAACCCGGTTCATCACAAAAGAACTAAGCACATAGATGTTAGGCATCACTTTTTGAGGGCAACTATGAAAAGGATTTGATCACTATGTAATTTTGTGCTACTGACAAGAAAACAGCTGACATCTTCACAAAAGCTCTAAGTAGAGATCATTTTGAAAGGAACATGTTGGAATTAGGGATGATTAAGATCACCTAAAAAGAACCAGTTCTAACTCAAAAATTGGTTAGAAAATCTGTGAATTTTGTACGTAATCAGATTAGATTTTGCTCAGTTTTATACTTTCATCAGTATACTGTTGTGCCATGTGTTAAAATGTCTCACTAATCTCTAATGATATTATCTTTATTTTCTTGGAAAATTCAGACTTACACAAGAGATTTCTCAGTAAAAAACCTGGTTCATCAAGATTACATGGTACGTACTCTCCACTCTAAATATTTTGGAATAATTATATTTGGATTATGATCAAAAGGAGAGTCCAATTTAATCCTAACCTCCTTGAGCTTATCCATTACGAAATGAACCAGTTTCACCCAAAGAGAGTCCCAAAACGCAATAAGTGCCTAGATTCTAGGGAAAGTCCTCAACGTCTTTTCAAACTGACTCCCAGTTTGATTAGACTCCTCAGCTTCTGAAAAAATTGTCGTTACCCAATCAAATTATCCCTCTTTAAATTGATTCGGACTTAGTCGTTTCTTCACTTCTAATTTACAACCTCCAAACTATTCTCTATATCTTCTCTCATCTTCTAAACACACACTACTCATTTTCCTTCAACCACCATCAATGACTAACACCTTCGAAAATCCCTCATCACCGCCTAAAGAATCCACACCCATGCCTTCAACCACACCCTCAACTACCACTATCTCTAAGAAAGGAAGATTCAAGATGCTTGCCAGCAAAGTAGTCGCCGGAGGAGAACAAATCAAGAAAATCAATGAGCATTTGAAGGCAAGTCAGGCAGATGAACCCCAAAAATCTGAAGATTCCTTCAAGTCTGCAACTGAGGGGAAAGAAATTTTCATCTGAAACAGAGCAAGTAACATCTGGTCCAAAAATTACATCTGAGACTATCTTTGAGGTTGCTGAAAGTCTGAAAATAGGTTTATTTTGGTAGGAACTATGGCTGGGGTTGAAACAACTGAGTCTAGGAAATTTGGTGGTAAAAATAAAAAGAAAAAAGAAAAAGAGAGTGAGGGTGCTCAAGGCGATGTGAGGGGAATGAAAAAAGGAGTGGTTGAATCTTCACCCACTCCTATTGGTTTGACTGAAGAAACAGGAGCTATAGTAGTATGGAGTGAGGAATCTACTAGAGAAGAAGAAAGCTTGAGAGAAAAAGGGGATAGTGGGTCTGGAGAAGTTGCTGAGGGGTTGGTTAGATTGGGGAAGAATGTTCAAGAACCTGTTCCATCAGTACAGGAACCCCTCGAAGATCTACTGAAATGTGTGTCTGACAGCTATAAAGCAAAAAGGAAGAAGAGTTCAGGAGTTAAAATCCTTGGAACTGCTAGGGCATACAAGAAGAGAAAGGCTGCCTCTTCTATCCCTGTAGAGAATCCTCCCACAAGAGGAAGAGCTACAAAGAGTCAGAAGAAGCAGAGTGAGGCTGAACTTGAGAAGGCCTTGAAAGAAAGTAAAACTAAAGCTGCTGCAAAGGGAAACAAGAAGGTGGTTGAGCCTGCTGAGGCAGATGAAATTGAGGATATGGACCTGGTCCTTCATGATGAAGAGGCGTTAGAAGAGGTGGAGGCTGTGAATCAAAAGGCAAAGAAAATAAAGACTTCCAAAAATACATCTCCCTCGAAGACAAAGTCTGCAGAGCCTTCTACCTTGGATAAAAGAACCAAGTCTGCCATAAAATCCAGGAAAGTGAAAATAGTGGAGGAAGAAGAAAGTGAAGATGAAGAAGAAACTGATCAAGAACATGACAAGCTGGTTAAGTTCGAGAAAAGAATTATCTTGAAGGGTAGACTTCTTGGGGACTTGGAGGAGGAAGGCATGGTGATACTACTGGAAAAACTACAACTGCAAGGTTAGAAGAACGTGGTCCTTCAGATGGATGGAAAGCTTGCCAGAACTGAGATTGTGCAGTTCATGGCAAATTGTGAGATCAAAAATAGCAGAGTCACCAATATGATGAAGGGGGTGACAATGAGCTTTGATGATAAGGAATTGGGAGAAATTCTAGGTGTACCTGGTGAAGGGTACAATGATTACAAGAAGCTCAAATGGCCAAGTCTAGAGAACCTCCCTACCTCCCTTGCCATTACAAGGAAGTTTAGTGACAATGAAGAAGAGCTTCAGCCCAAGGCTGTATACAAAAGTAAGATGAAGCCACCCCCATAAAGTGTTGTTTGAATTTGTTAATAAGGTTGTGGTGACTAGGAAGGAAAGAAGGCACATTGCCACATTCATGGACCTGGTCCTTATAGAATGTTTGGATAGTGGGAGGCAAATTGGCCTGGGTTTATCATCAAGCTTCTTGATAGGATTCTAACTGGCATCAAAACTCATGCCATACCCTATGGTTTCATTCTCGCGGTTGTACTTACTCACTTTAAGGTACCGCTCAAGAAACGAGAAGTTGGTACAAGCAAGGATCACTTTGGGGCAAACACTTTGACTGCATATGACTCTGAAGTCCACAGCACTCCCAAAGAACCTGGTTCATCCAACAAGGTGCCTGTGAACAGCAAAGTGCGAGCCTTGGTGCAAGAGAGTGGGGCTAAGAATACTAAAATTGAAAGGTTGAAGAAGAGGTTGGCAGAAGTAGAAACTGAGAGAGATGCTCTCAGAGCTGAGCTTGCAGAGGAGAAGGAGAAGAATGAAGACATTTTTATGATATGTTGAAACTGCTTCAAGCCAAGCACCAAGAACCTGGTCCTTCCCAACCTTAAGACCTTTCTAGCCTAGTTAGACAAACCAGTGACCTGGACGGGATTTTTTTTTGTTCTTTTAACTCATGATCCAGTATCTTTATTTTTCTTTATGCTTTGTGGATGACTAGTATCAATGATAATCAACTGTTTTTGGGCTCTAACTATTTGTTGATGCTTTTTAGATGGCTAATATCATTAGATTGATAAATCATGCTGACTCCATGATTGCATCTGAAGTAGCCTCAGTGGCCATGAGTAATATCTAGTAAAATCTGGTTATCTAACATAATTATGCAACTTTTCGATGTTGCCAAAAGAGGGAAGATAGGTTGTGCTTTTACTTTGGACTGTGATGTTTATAACCTCATGAACCTGGTCCTTGATGATTCGTGACATTAAAATAGAAAGTGTTCTAACATTGTGTTGATGTTGAGCTGAGTTAAAACATGGCTTATGCTCATGAAAAGCGTAGAGTTTGTCATCATCAAAAAGGGAGAATTTGTTGGCCCAAGTGAAGTTTGTTTTGATGATTGATAAAGAACTCAAGCATGAACCAGGTCCATACACAGTAAACACAGACATGGGCAGAATTAGGGCACAAGGCATGCATGTGAAGGAGATAAGCTTAAGTGATTATATCTGATATCTCCTGAACGAAAAGGTTGTATAATTAATAAGGAGAAGGACTCCTTACTCGAGAGAACTCTATCCTAGATAAGGGAGGAGTTAGAAGTTGAAGATAACTAGAACTCCTCCACTAAGGAAGAGTATAGCATTGGAACTCTAGTTATTTCTTATTCTACTAACTGGTATATATTTCAGGATGTTCTCATTTTACAGGGACGCACAAATACAAAAGTGAAAGCACGAATTAAGAACAAAATAGCAAGGTATTTTGTGAGCAATTCCTGTGATATTGAAGAGTGCGATCCTCAAGATACACGAACCAGATTGAAGAACTAGCTCCATAAAGAGTTTTATATATCTTTCTTTATTTCTAGTTCAAAGTGTAGTAGGTGTTTTGAGTTGTACCTTTCATCTTTCTAAGAAGCAAATTTTACTAGGTACCTGAGTTGTATCTTTCAAGTTGGATTTAACTTGAAGTAGTTGCAACAGCCTGTGGCGTGTTGCTATAAGGGTTAGAGTTAATTCTTAGGTTTGCAAGAGGTTGTAAACTCTAGTTGTATTGTTCAGGTAAGAGTTAACTTGAAGCAGTCGCAACAGCCTGTGGCTGGCTGCTACAAGGGTTAGAGGTAATCCTTAGGTTTGCAAGAGTTTGTAAACTTTGTTGTTGGATCAGAGTTGTAGTGAAGTGTTTGGGGAAAATCCTACTGGGTAGTAGATCGTGGTGTTTTTACCTTTTGAGCCGGGTATTTTCCACGTAAAAATCCTTGTGTTCTTTACATTCTGCATTATTTATTCTGCAACTGTAATATAAGGAACGCAAAGAAGAACCACGTCCTTCGATAATCCAGTGCACAAGAAAATTGGGAACCACACAAATCACCCCCTTGTGTGGTATTGAAGTATAAAACATCAAAATTCTTGAAGAAAATAGAGTCCTGAAAATGTTGGGTGTTATTTTTTTTGGAGGGTGGGAGGTGGAGGGGGGGGAGGGGGAGGGGGAGGGGGAGGGTGAGAGCACAGGAAACATAGAGACTTAGGGGAAGGGGGATGAGGAGAGTAGCATAAAAAAGTATTTTCCTAAAAAATATTTTCTTCTCTCTAACCAAATACTAGAAAATATTTTCCGGAAATTTTTTTTCACTCACCAACCAAATAAGAAAAAATATGTGATAAAACCATTCATTTTTTAGGAAAATATTTTTCATGCAATATATTTTCCTTGTACCAAACACACCCTAGATAGGTTGGCGATTGACTATAAATCACTATTCTTTGTGGGGTGGGTGTAAATTGTAATCAAATGTGTTATATTTGAAAAATATTTAAGTTACTTAACTCCTAACAATGTTACTACATCATGAAGATGCAGGTGAGCTACGTGAATAGTTGGATTTCTTTCACTAGCAAAGAATGTTTTCCCTCTTAGTGAGCCAATTCGATGCAAATTGGAACTAATTTATCAATGAACTCCAACTATTAGGTAGTGTAGAAATAGCTCAACTTCAACATATCGAGGGATCTCTTAGTTTGACTTCCCAGATTTGCATATATAGTACATCCTTAAAAGCTAGTATATAACAACAGAAATTTGGTAATTGGTATACATTAAATGTAAAGGAACAGTTTAACATATGAGATAAGTGCGTATATTTATTAAGCCATATGTTCATAGTACGTTACATTTCTTATATAAGAGTCTTTCTCCTTTTGTTCCAATGGCTACCAACTCAACTGGCAATGAAGTGATTGTGGCCATGGTTCCATTTCCTGAAGGGAAAAAGGCCATTATTATCCCTATACCGTTTGTCCTCCGTTTCACTTTACGTCCAAAACTCTCCTACCGTTGACAAACTTGATGATTGCCCCTAACCTTAACGGATGGACGATGTGGCAGCTGACGCACTCCATTTTTTCCATGTCAACTGCCAAATTAGCCCAATCTCCACTCAATTATTCCCCTTCTCTAAAAATTCCTCCAGCAGTACTAACCTTCACTGTACTGGCCCCCCCTCTTTCATCTCCCTTCTTCTCTTCTTCTTTTTCTTCATGTTTTATCATCCAAACAGCAACCCCATTCCACCAACAAGCAAATGGAAATGGTGAAACTCGCCGGAAAAATCACAAGGCTATCACCATTGACTATCTCTACTCTCTCTTACTATTTTCCCTCTTTATTTTTATAATCACCATGAAACCGGCGAGATCCACTACAGATCTTGACCAAAAGTTGGTCAAACCACCACTGCGTTACCCCCTTCCTTAATTTTCTTCTACTTATTTTCTTTTTCTTCTTTGCAATTTGTTCGATCTAACAAAATGGAGGTTTTTCCATTTTTTTAGCATCGATGCGCAGTCCACTCTAACGACCGCAGCTCTGCAATCGGAATCACTAGCATGCCGAAAATGGTAAACCACCCTGAAAGATCCCCATTGTCTAATTGCCTTACTTTCTAGCTAAAACTTTGATGGAAAACAGCATCTGAAATGGGGCATTCAAGAAAAAAATAAGAACCCAATATTTTTCGGCTCTATAGAACGGCCATCCATTCAAGACCATCAAGTTGCTACAGAACTTTTAGGCTCACATTTTGTTGTTCAAACTTCCTTTTTTTAGCATAAAATTTAGAGGCTTTATTTTGAATACAAAAAAAAAAAAAAAAAAAAAAA
>NW_017675663.1:47927-62487 GCF_001879085.1 Nicotiana attenuata
AAGCGTTATTTGTAAGTAAAAAAAAAAAAAAAAAAAAAAAAGATAGTCGTGGAATTTGGGGTGAAGATGACAATGTCAGCTGACCCACAGACTAGGCTCAGGGAAGGGGAATAGTTGAGTGGAAACTAGGCTGACTTGGCAGCTGACATGGAAAAAATGGAGTAGGTCAGCTGCCACATCGGCCATCTATTAGGGTTAGGGGCAAATTCATCAAGTTTGTTAACGGTAGTGTGGGTTTTGGACGTAAAGTGAAATGGAGGACAAACGTGTACTATTTACAATAGTACATGGGTAATAGTGGCCTTTTTCCCTTTCCTGAATATAGCCATCTTAGGTCAGCTCTATATTGTAGCTCGCTTTGGGCCTCCCAGAATATATTAATGCACTTCCTCTGCCTTGCTGATCGTAACAAAGATTTGAGGTTGCGCTTTCAAAGGTGATCTCAAAACCTCCAACATTCATTTTAATGACCTTTTATTACCTTATTCTCAGGCAGAAACAGAAGTTACTGGAGATTTGCCTTCAATTGCAATGTTGATACCGTATAAAGTGAACCAAATGGTATTATTCTTTGGATGTTGGTATTCTTGTATTTTACCGAGTTTTCGGTTATCTTCTTCATGTAAAAGCAAGGCTAAGTGTTCAGAGAAGCTTGATTGTGTTATTGTCTTATTGATATCATTGGTAATATATATACAGGAGGTGTTACAGTTGGATTAGGAGTGTAGTACATCAAAGAAGTTTACGTGATTTGCACAACTATACAATCGTGATTTGTGCAACTATCTTATATTAGAAGGGTTGTTCTTATCCTTATCATGCCCCCGCAAGATTGGCTCTGCTGGTTTGAGACCAATCTTGGACACAAAATCAATGAATGAATTCTTTGGGAGCAGTTTCATAAGTGCATTAGCTAGCATGTTGGCAGAGGGAGTGTGACGAACAACAACTTGGTTTTTCTCCACTTGATCACGCACAAAGTGGAAGTCCATAGAAACATGCTTCATTCGACGGTGAAACATTGGATTTTGATTGAGATATGTTGCACCCATGTTGTCACAGAAGACTATATGAGTGTGTTGAGGGGGAAGCTTCAGTTCATGAACTGGATTGGTGACCCACGTTAACTCGGCTACAGCTACAGCAACTGCACGATATTCAGATTCATTGGATGAACGAGCTACAGTTTGTTGCTTTTTGGAGCACCAACTAATGGGATTTGAACCAAGGAGGACAATATATTTTGAGGTAGAGTGTCTAGTGTCAAGAATGCCACCCCAGTCAGCGTCAGAATATGCTTCCAGCTAAGATGATGGTGAAGGACGATAGTACAACCCATATTTTAAGGCATGCTTGAGGTAGCGGAGCAAGCGTTTGGCAGCCTGCCAATGTTTGGCGGTTGGGCAATGCTGAAATTGAGCTAATTTGTTGACGGAGAAATAGATGTCTGGGCGTGTAAAAAGAAGTTACTAGAGGGAGGCCATTAACCTGTCTATAAAGTATGGCATCAGCTGAACCAGATCCATCATATATATATATATATATATATATATATATATATAAAGAGAGAGAGAGAGAGAGAGAATCAGTTGAAGACATAGGAGTGGTGACACCATTGGCGTTGAGCATGTGAAATTTATCTAATTGTTCTGCAATAGAGTTACGTTGAGAGAACAACAAACCATCACCATGAGGGATAACTTCAACACCTCGAAAAAATGTAGAGGGCCTAAATCTTTAATGGAAAATCGTTCTCCAAGGAGAGTAATGATCTGTTGGATATGGTAAGTAGATGAACCGGTGACGACAATATAGTCTACATACACCATGACAAACACAAGTATTTGTTTTTTAGAGAAAATGAAGAGTGAGTTATCTGAATGCACTTTACGGAAGCCACAGGATTGGAGAAACTCTTTTAGCTCAGTGTACAATGCCCTTGGAGCCTGTCGGAGAGCATAGATGGACTCATTTAATTGGTACACATGATTTGGATATTGCGAGCTAGCAAAACATGGGGGTTGTTGCATGTAGACAACCTCATGTAAGGTGCCTTGAAGAAAGGCATCATTGACATCCAATTGTCTCAATGGCCACCTGTAGGAAACAGCTAGAGAAATAATTAGATGAGTTGTAGTGTGTTTAATGAATGGACTCAATGTGGATTGAAAATCAACTCCTGGACGTTGATAAAAGCCCTTTGCTACCAGCCGAGCTTTGTACCGCTCAATTGATCCATCCGCTTTATGCTTCACACAAAAAATCCACTTGAATCTGACAACATTCTGGGAGGGATCAGATAGTACTAATGTCCAAGTACAATTTTTTATTAGAGCATCTTATTCATCTTCCATTGCAGAGCGCCACTGGATAGTTATTGGCCTGGCGAAAGGTAGTCTGTGTGAGGGTAAGACTATGTGAAGAAGAGACAGCGAGGTAGTCAAGAATTTGCTTGGGTTTAAAGATGTTGTTTTGAGATCTAGTTATCATTCTTGTTGTAGGTGGATGTTGCACTTTAGTAGATGGTTCAAAGGATGATGAAGGGCGGGGGTAGCATGGGGCTGATGATGTTCCAGAGGAGATAGAGATGGACTTACTTGAGCTTGTCTTGAAGCAGCCTCCTGTTGGCGGGAGCAAGTGTGATCATTACATGAGTTGTCATGGATGTATGAAGGATGTATTGTTGTATTAGCGGGAGGTGGTGGGATAGGTATGGAAGCTTCTACTATGAGAGGTGGAGAAGGATTAGAGGATTTATCAAGAGGTGAAATCCAATCACGAATGGTCGAGGAGTGCACTCTGGAGAGATGTGTGCTATTGTTGGCAAATGGGAAGTTGGTCTCCACAAATAGGATATGTCGCGAGATAAATATTTTGGAGTTGGAAGTATCATAGCAGACATAACTATTTGTGGATGGTGAGTAAACCAGAAAGACACACGGCCTTGACTTGGGCTCAAGTTTGTTGTTGTTATAAGGTCGCAGCCAAGGATAACATAGACAACCAAACACGCATAGCTTGGATAAGTTCGAGGATATATGAAAGAGTAACTGAAAAGGTGAGTGTAAACGAAGAAGTGGTGTTGGCAGACTATTAATTGGGTACCCTGATGTTTGGCAAGCTAAGGACAAAAAGTTTTAGGCGCATAGAGGCATAATGAAGCAAGGTCAAGGTAGTGTCAATAATGTGAAGATGTTTTCTCTCAGCTATGCCAACCAATTGCGGAGTGTAAGGTGGACTTGTGAGATGTTGAATGCCATGTTGGATTAGACTTGATTTTAGGCCAATATACTATCCACCCCCATCTGTATAAAGGGTTCTGATGGGTTTTCAATGTCTTAGCCTTATGCTTCTTATATTTTGATGATCTAACAAACTTGTCATGAAGAACCAGATAGAGCACCTGGCGCACAGGATATACATTTCATGTGAACTGGTCGAAGCCTGAACATCAGCAAAGGGAGGAACACAAGCAACTGAGTGACTGACCGCAACCTTACAAAGAGGAACACAACAGGGACCTGGTCCCTTAGGGTTCTCTAACAAAAATTACAAGTCAAGTACACAGCTAGAACGTGACAGAAGAAAGTGACCATCTGGCAACTGTCACAGAAGAGGAACACAACTAGGAAATGTGTGGCATAGGACCTGATGAGTACAACAGAGTCTCAGCTTGTGACACTGCCAAAGAAATGTGGGAGGCGTTGCAAACCGCTCATGAAGGAACCACTCAGGTCAAGCAATCCAAGATTGACATGCTCACCACAGAATATGAGCTCTTTAGAATGAAGGATGATGAATCCATACAAGATATGCACACTAGATTCACCTCCATCATAAATGAGCTTCATTCACTTGGAGATGTCATTCCCAGAAAAAAGCTCGTAAGGAAAATCCTTAGTGTCCTACCTGGGTCTTGGGAAAGTAAGGTAAATGCCATCACTGAAGCCAAAGATCTACAGACTCTGACCATGGATGAGTTGATTGGTAATCTGAAGACATACGAGATGAAAAGAAAGAAACACAGTGAAAGAAGAGAGCCTAAGAAGGAAAAGAACCTGGTGCTTAAGGCTAAAAGCAGTGATTCAAGTGATGAAGATAGTGACATGGCCTATCTTACTAAGAGATTTCAAAAGATGGTTCGAAGAAACAGTGGTATACCAAAGTGGGGCAATTCAAGTAAAGCAAGGAACAACGGTCTCTGTCACAGATGTGGAAAGCCAGGGCATTTCATCAAAGACTGCCCACTCGCGAAACAGGAGCAGTACAAGCAAAATTCTGACAAAGCATGAAAAAAGAACCTGGTTCCAGATAAAAGATTCAATCGAAAAAGTGCTGCTGACAATATCGTTAAGCAGGTTCTTGCTGCCTGGGGAGACTCCTCAAGTGAATCCGAAAGGGGATCAGACGCAGAAGACAGTTCCTTGATGGCAGTGGAAACTGAAGCAACAAAGTACGATTCACTATTCGCGCTGATGGCTCAGTCAGATGATGATGATGATGAAGAAGATGAAGACGATGAGGTAAGCTTCCGGGATGTTCAGAAAAATCTGAAATCGTATTCTTCTAAGAAGCTAAGGTCTTTATCAAATGTCTTAATTGATGTCTATTATAGCCTTATAAACAATAAGGAGATCCTCACAATAGAACTAGGAGAGGCAGAGCAATCTAGAGATGATCTAGTGGTCTGTGTAGTAGGCCGAGATGAGACAATAGCTAATCTTGAAATAGAAAAGGAGGCCTTGAATGAAAGAATAGCTAGTGTGGAAAATGAGAGAGACGAACTGATTGTAGTAGTTGTTGATCTAAAAGAGGCAATAGAAGGCCTTAACAATGAGAAACACACCTTAGAAGAAAAAGGTGCATCTACTGAAAAGGAAAGGGACGACCTGTTAGCAATATGCACTGATCTAGAGGACACCATTGAGGGACTCAATAGAGAGTATAGGAATGTAAGTCTTGGGAAAGGAAAGGAAGTAGCCAGTGAGACGCACATCATGCTTGAAAAAAAATTAAATGTTGTAAAAACCAGTCTTTGCAGCAAACTAGAGAGGAATCAGCAACTCCAAGCTGAGTTGGAGAAAGTAAGAAATGATCTTGAGAAATCCCTGAAGTGGACCTGGTCCTCAAGTGCTGTCACTGCCATGTATCTCAACCATAGTGGGAACAAGCAGGGAATCGGGTTCCAAAGGGAGAAAACTCCCTACAACCCGCACAACAAGTATGTCACTGTACCTGATAACTGGCTATGTACCCACTGTCACACCTCCTTTTTTACTACTACACCCCCAAGGAGGGTATAATAAAAGGAGTTTTTCCAATTAAAGGACAATCGAAACGGGATTCATTTTATTAAGAGATTCAGAGTCGCCACTTGGGAGATTTATGGTGCCCCAAGTCACCAGTGTGAATCCCGAATCGAGGAAAAGGTTTGACTTTGTTTAACAGTCGCGAACCAGAGATCCGGGTAAGGAATTCTGTTAACTTGGGAGAAGGGGTTAGGCACTCCCAAGTTCCGTGGTTCTAGCACGGTCGCTCAACTGTAATATTCGGTTTATTTATCTGATTTTAATACATTTTGAACCTATGTTCAAATTTTAGCTTTTAATGAAACTCAGCAACTAAAACCACAAAACAAACCATAAGAAAAAAAAAACTTGGCCCCATTTTAACTAGTCAAATTTTAAATACATATACTAAGTTGCCCACATGAAACAAAAAACTTCACATAAAAGCACCACCAAAGTATAAAGAAAACAAAGTCAAGAAAGTAGACATACAAAACAAAATTTCAAAATGTCAGGCGCATATATATATATATATATATATATATATATATATATATATATATATATATATATATATTTCCTTGAAGAACACTTTCTTTCTTTTAATACCCCACATAGTTCAAAGTTAATTCCGGGAAGCATGGAAACAAAAATTGCATAAAAAAGGCATAAAAATTGTCACATAACAGATTTCACAAAAAAAAGACATGTACCTACTAACATAGTAACAGAATAAAGCGAGAATGGGATAAAAGAACCTTAAGTAAAGCAATTTCAGATCTGTAATTATAAGAAACTCGTGCAAAGGAAATACAGCATCAACAAACTCGCCGGAACCGACTTTCAATGAACGAGAACCTCACCGGAAAGGACCTGAACAGAATCGCTTGAACGTCACCACAAAGCAGGAGACAAGGTCGGGACTCGGCTGGATTTTGATGGATGATTCGTGGCTGCTTGGGAGCGCTAACAGTGATGGGCTTACGTTGGGATTCTACAGATTCATTGCTGCGTTTTTGAGCTGAAATGGGGAAGTTTTTGGACCATTTTTCTGGGTTTAACGGTTATTTTTGGAGCTGATTTTTGAGATTGCTTCAAATGGTTTTCCAATGTGTTCTTAGGTGGTGTTGGTGGATGAATTTGAAGGGTTTTTTTTTAAGTGGAGAAAAATGGGGTTTAGGGTGAAGCTAACGAGTTTCCATGGGAAGGATGCTACAGGTATTTTTTCAGAAATTAGGATGGAGAGGAAGACGAAAAATACAGGGGATCGGGTCCTGTGAAAGCTGCGCTATCTTTTTTTTGGGGCGTATTTTTTCTTGTCCCCTTTAGCTCATTGTAGGCGTTAGTATATGTAGAGTCCAGGTTTAGGTTATTATTTTGTGTATTTTGTCAATTAGTCCCTAGGTCTTTTGTGTTATGTCCTTAGGATTTTTTTTTATTTTTTTTTTGTTCCAAAGAAGAGTCTAGAAGGGTCCCTAGGCTTAATGGACTAATCCGAATTGGGCCAAGAACTGGACTCTAAAACTCTTAAAATTGTGATTTAACACCTTAATTGACTCCTTTTAAAATAAGATAAAAATACTACACAATGCAAAATCTAACATGAAACTATTATATATTTTTTGTATTTTCAAGATTATGTAAAGATAAAAATAAGGTACTATTTTTGTATAATTCTTATTTAAATTTATGAAAGATACGTAAGCTAAAATACTTTTTGTAATTTTCCATTTTTATGACGAAAATAAAGTAAAAGCGTCAAAATTAATTGAAATAGTGCTATTAGGCCTAAATTAAATATTTACATGCTAAAATATGAAAAATCTTGGGGAGGGTAAAAAATCACACGTCTACAGCTGCCCCTCTTTGACTGAAAACATGAAGAGTTTTCCGACAAAGAACGACTAGACAGGTTTTTTACCCGACCCTTATTTAGGAAGACTAAAACTAAAACTAAAAGAATGGAGAGTGTGACCGAGCCCTGGTATCTGAGCTGCCTACATATCCTTGGCTATAAAGGAATCAGGCCACGTGTAGTTCAGAAGTGAATGAGGTGATGGAGTGTGTGAAGAGGATGAGAGAGTCGAGTGAGGTTCCGTCCGAGGCTCCGGTCCGCGGTCCCGTTATTACATCAAAATCAAAAATAAAAAAGACTAACTAAGCCTATCAGCTACGAGTTACAAGATTCCCATCTACGAGTCTTCTGAAGCTTGATCTTGAGTCTTGGTTGGTGCTTCATGCGGACCCTGATCTGAATCTTGATGCTTATTAGCCGCAGGTGTTGGTTCAATCTTCTTCAGCTTTTCAAACCAAGACGGGCATGGAGAGCTTGTGACCTCAGCCTTGTCTTGAGCAGCAGCTCACATCTTTCATTAACTTCTGCATTTGGATTCACTTCTTGGCTTTCTTTTTGTTTTTCCTTTTATTCTGGATTGTGACTAACTTCTGTTGATCATCTCGGACCGCTGACTCGCACTCTTGACACGAGCTTCTTTTGTTGCTGAATTGAATTCCCTTTTTTTCAGGTGGGCGCCTGATTGCTGAACCTGAACCGTCTTTTCTTGTTACTTGACACTGTTTTCCCTTGCATCTTGAACCATTTTCCCTTGAAACTTGAACTGTCTTCCTTCGAAACTGCTTTCCTTTGAAACTTGAGTTGTCTTCCTTCGAAGCTACTTTCCCTTGAAACTTGAGTTGTCTTCCTTCGAAACTTCTTTCCCTTGAAACTTGAGTTGTCTTCCTTCGAAACTGTTTTCCCTTGAAATTTGAATTGTTTTCCCTTTGTTTTCCAAGTTGGTGCTTTGACCGCTAAAACTTGAAATGTAGTCCTCTGTTCTCCAGGCGGGCTCCTGACTGCTGAAACTTGAAATGTATGCCTCTGTTCTCCAGGCGGGCTCCTGACTGCTGAAACTTGAAATGTGTACCTCTGTTCTCCAGGCGGGCTCCTCTGTTCTCCAGGCAGGCTCCTAATTGCTGAAACTTGAAATGTATGCCTCAGTTCTCCGGGCGGGCTCCTGATTGCTGAAGCTTGAAAAGTATTCCCTTGTTCTCCAGGTGGGCTCCTGACTGCTGAACTTGAAAAGCATTCCCTTGTTCTCCAGGTGGGCTCCTGACTGCAACAAAACAAGCAAAGAAAATTTTCTGCCCCAGTTTGGTGACTGGGTACAGCATGTTATCAAATATTAAAAGCTAAAATATGAATTGTACTTCCCTTGTTCTCCAGGTGGGCTCCTGACTGCTGAACTTGAAAAGTATTCCCTTGTTCTCCAGGTGGGCTCCTGACTGCAACAAAATAAACAAAGAAAATTTTCTGCCCCAGTTTGGTGACTGGGTACAGCATGTTATCAAATATTAAAAGCTAAAATATGAATTGTACTTCCCTTGTTCTCCAGGTGGGCTCCTGACTGCTGAAACTTGAAAAGCATTCCCTTGTTCTCCAGGTGGGCTCCTGATTGCTGAACTTGAAGAGTATTCCCTTGTTCTCCAGGTGGGCTCCTGCTGCTGCAAAACAAACAAAGAAAATTTTCTGCCCCAGTTTGGTGACTGGGTACAGCACGTTATCAAATATTAAGAATTAAAAGCTAAAATTTGAATTGCACTTCCCTTGTTTTCCAGGTGGGCTCCTGACTGCTGAAACTTGGAAAGTATTCCCTTGTTCTCCAGGCGGGCTCCTGATTGCTGAACTTGAAAAGTATTCCCTTGTTCTCCAGGTTGGCTCCTGACTGCAACAAAATAAACAACAAAGAAAATTTACTAGTCCCCAGTTTCGGTGGTCTGGGTACAGGTATGGTTAATCAAANTGACTGCTGATTGGAAATGTATCCCCTTGTTCTCTAGGCGGGCTCCTGACTTCAACAAACAGACAACAAAGAAAATTTCTGCCCAATGTGGTGGCTGGGCACAGTCATGTTATCAAATATTAAAAATTAAAGGATAGAATTTGAATTGTACTTCCCTTGTTCTCCAGGTGGGCTCCCGACTGCTGAAGCTTGAAGAAGTATTCCCTTGTTCTCCAGGTGGGCTCCTGACTGCAACAAAATAAATAACAAAGAAAATTTTCTGCCCCAGTTTGATAACTGGGTACAGCATGTTATCAAATATTAAAAGCTAAAATTGGAATTGTACTTCCCTTGTTCTCCAGGTGGCCTCCTGACTGCTGAAACTTGAAAAACATTCCCTTGTTCTTCAGGTGGGCTCCTGATTGCTGAACTTGAAAAGTATTCCCTTGTTCTCCAGGTGGGCTCCTGACTGCAACAAAATAAACAACAAAGAAAATTTTCTGCCCCAGTTTGGTGACTGGTACAGCATGTTATTAAATATTAAGAATTAAAAACTAAAATTTGAATTGCACTTCCCTTGTTCTCCAGGTTGGCTCCTGACTGCTGAAACTTGAAAGGTATTCCCTTGTTCTCCAGGTGGGCTCCTGATTGCTGAACTTGAAAAGTATTCCCTTGTTCTCCAGGTGGGCTCCTGACTGCAACAAAATAAACAACAAAGAAAATTTTCTGCTCTAGTTTGGTAACTGGGTACAGCGTGTGAGTATTAAACTGAATTATTCTACCAAGAATGTGAAAGCCAAATCCTACTATCCAGAAGGTCCTGATAACTCCTAACAATTACGAGCCTAAGCTATGTCTTCTAAAGGTATTACTCCCACTACATTTGTTGTCTTAAAAGGTCTTAAACTACTTCCCATTATCCAGGCGGGTCCTGACAGCTTCTAGTTAAAGGACAATGTTAACCTAAGCTATATCTACTGAAGGTACGACTCAAACTTTAAAGCTACGTCCTATTATCCAGGA
Source organism: Nicotiana attenuata (assembly GCF_001879085.1). NCBI lineage: Eukaryota > Viridiplantae > Streptophyta > Magnoliopsida > Solanales > Solanaceae > Nicotiana > Nicotiana attenuata. The sequence continues at coordinate 58,018 of NW_017675663.1, forward strand.
GGGTCCTGAAAATCAAAATTCAACCCTTATCTTAAGTGTGTCAATTCTACGGCTGAATTATACTATCCTACAACAGTGCCTTTTTACCTAAGGGTTCTTGAAACTATGTCCCATTATTCAGGAGGGTCCTGACCACACCTAATTAAATCCTATCTTAGACAATCTAGGATACATTTGTGCTAAATTTATGCTACTCATGCTTGTTTGGAAATTTAAACTAAGTCCCATTTTCCAGGAGGGTCCTGAGAGTTTCCAGTCATACCTGTTTGGGTGATACCTTTTCTTACGGAGGTTTTCTCCGAAATGAACGAAATTTCTGCCCCTGTTTCAATCAAAGAAAAATCTTGCCAATATAAAATGGTGGCTAGTTGCTGGCATTCTTGCTAGGTACATCCCTGCTGCTGGACTTTACTCCGTCTCGCTTTCTTGGACTTGCCTTGAATCTCCTCGACTTCCTGACCGAATTTCAACCCCTTGACTCTGACGACCCAAGTGTTCTATCCCATATTGTTGTTTTCGTGTTTCTGACCCCTCTTTTGAAACTTCGCTTCTTCCCCACAATTATCCGACTAATCCACCGATGAAACTTCCAGTGGTCCTTCATGACTTACTTTGCTTTTCAACATCTTTGATATACTCTGGCCCTGTCTGTACAACTAGGAAACTGGTAGTTAGCCCTGACATTCTTTCCTTTGTTTCGAACAGAACTGACATTGAAACATCTTAAAGATAGACCTCGAAAGAATGAAATGCAACGACCTTGAGGATTAAAGATAAAGAGAAATCGAGAACGGATGATTTGTAATGAAGAAAGAAGAGAATAAGACTTATCTGAGTGGAAATGCTGGTACCATTGAGCATGCCATGCATTTTGGATTAATCAGCCCAGTCTGTCTAACCAATCAACTTTCGATTGCCACATTTGTTGTTCCGGACTTTCACAACCTGATTTTCACTCAAACTCAAACCTTGCTCGTCTTGCAATGTCTTGAGCAGCTTTTGACCACAGACTTGTCTCATTTGCCTGTCTGAAAAACTCACCTTCGCCTTACGGTGCCCGTGAGGGTTTTCACCAATAAGACTCTCTCATTTTCGATTTCTCTCAACTCACTTCGCCTTACGGTGCCCATGAGGGTTTTCACCAATAAGACTCTCTCATTTTGATTTCTCTCAACTCGCTTCGCCTTACGGTGCCCGTGAGGGTTTTCACCAATAAGACTCTCTCATTTTTATCATTTTTTCCCTTGCATCGGAGTGTTGCCCCTGACGTGAATCACTTTTACTTGCTCGTATTGGCACTTCCTAAAGATTGATCAAAAGGTCTTTCTTTGGACCGTAACGCAGGCTTTTGGATAGGGTTAGAAAGAAAGGGTATAAAAGGCTCTAAAACAATTCAATATGGGTTCACAACTACAACTTTCGGAATCAACCTTCTTGCACAACCATAACTGCTGCCCCAGTTTTCCGTGGGGACTATTGGGATTTTGTTTTGATGTGACTGAACCTCAGGGAGAGGCTGCCTACGTACCCTTTCGGGATCAAGCCAAACGTAGTTCAGGTCAATACTTTTTGTTGCTATTTTCCTTTCTTCTTCTTTTTCTTTTCTTTCTTTTCATTTCTTTTTTTTCTTCCCTTCTTTCTCTTTTTCATTGTTTTCCTTCTCTTTCTCTCACTTACTTTCCATGCTTGTGTTTACGAATTCTGTCATTGATTCCAAAAGAGGGGTATGAAAGAAAATAAATGAGGCTCAAAGGGGTAACAACGGATAAAGTGTTTAGATAGCAGAACAAAATGCCTTCGTCATTCCAATCTTCAAAATATGCCAAGCATAGGCAACACAATTAAACATACCAAGGAAAACATTTGTAACATTTTGATTGTACCAGACTTGATAACCATATCTGCACACTCGCCTTCTACATCTGTTGAATACAAAGCATCATTGGACAACACTCTCACTTTCCCTACCACGAATGGCCCCCTAACAATTCGGGCGAACTTGTCGTTAGCTTCAACCTGATGCAGCATGATGCACTCCAACAAGGTTTCTCGGTGTTTTATCTGCCCCAATTTCGCATGGTTCGGGCTTTAAATGATCTCAAAGTGTTCAAATCTGTTCTTATTTCCCTCAAGCGTCCCTATATATTTAACATGGTTTCATTGCTTCCTGGCCAAACTAACTTTTAAAACCAGGATGAGAATTATGCGTGCATGTCATGTCAATAGAACCAGCATGAAAAGAATTGTAAAAGAAGAAAAGAACTAAACAAAAATTACTAGAAATGGCAGAAAACAGAGAATTGCATTAGACAGACGGTGAAAGGGTTTAAACAACAAAACAAACTACATAAACTGGGGTCCAATCCTAAAACAAACCTAGATAACACTGAATGACTAAAGGAACTAGACATAATGAAAGGATAGAAGGGTTTGAGTCACAAGACAATATCCGGATTACAACCCTGAAATAACCCGGACAACAGAAATGACACCAAACTAAGCCACCAAGACTCCTCTTCAGCTAGCCAAGAAATGGAGCATCTTTCCAATTACCAAGCACGACGTCTTAGCCACTGGGTTCCACATCAATATTAACAACTTCATTATCATTAACTTCATTCAGCAAGTTCCCAAGAGGATTCGCATGCTCCCTGTCACTGTCATTGATCACAATTACCCCTTCTCGAATCATTCTTTCTATTTCCCTTTTCAAAGAACGACAATCTTCAATGCTATGCCCTTGGACATTAGAGTGGTACATGCATCGTACAGTAGGATCAAAGCCTTTTGCATGTGGGTCTGGAGTATAGCCGAGGAGCGGCTCAATCAGGCCAGAATGCCTTTACTTTTCAAACAAGCTCGTGTAGGACTCCCCAATTGGCGTGAAACTATTTCCTTTCCTCTGTTCTCTTCCCTCCCCTGTTTTCGAGGGTTGTTGGGTGCTCGAAAATGTTGTGAAGGCAAGGAGGCATTATGCGGCGCTGGTGCTCGCCATAGGGAGTGACCTGATGGTTAGACATATGACCGGACATTGTTCGGAGGATAATACTGAGGTGGATTATGTGGAGCTCGGGGATAGGTTTGGGGTTGGGGTCGAGGTTGGTTGTAATATGGTGATGGGCCCCTGGACCAAGCTCTTGATTCAACTACTGTAACATCTTCTTTCTTTTTCTTTCCCAATACCCCTCCAATGCCGCTCTGGATAACCTGGGTAGTTGCCTTGATTGCTGAATAGCTTATGATTTTGTTGGATTTAAGCCCTTCCTCCACCATACTTCCCATTTTTACTACCTCGTTGAAAGATTTTCCTACTGCTGACGCCAAGTGACCATAGTAGGTGGGCTCCAAAACCTGCAAGAAGTAATCAACCATCTCGCTTTCTTTCATTGGAGGATCGACTCTTGCCGCTTGCTCTCTCCACCGGAAACCGTACTCTCTAAATCTTTCCCCGGGATTTTTCTCAATTTTAGTCAGTGACAGACGGTTCGGGACAATTTCGAGATTATAGTGAAAGTGGCATGCAAACGCCTGGGCCAAATCATCCCACGTGTACCATCGGGCATGATCCTGTCGCGTGTACCATTCCAAGGCTGCATCACTTAGACTTTGACTGAAGTATGCCATTAATAACTCGTCCCTTCCCCCAGCTCCTCTCATTTTGCTGCAGAATCCCCTTAGATGTGCCACCGGATCATCGTGTCCGTCATACATATCAAACTTGGGTAACTTGAATCCCGCAGGTAACTGGACATCGGGAAACAAGCACAAATCTTTGTAGGCCACGCTCACTTGACCATCCAATCCTTGCATGTTCCTGAAGGATTGCTCCAGACTTTTTACTTTTCGAAACATCTCTTCCTGTTCTGGATTCTTAAGCGGCTTGTCAGTTTCCACCGGGAACTCAAAGTGAGGGGTGTAGGAATATGGCTCAGGAGCTTTAAAGGTAGGCTCAGGAGGGTAGTACTGGCTGTGGTGAGTTTGAAACAATGGCTCACTGGAAGATCTTTGCAATGTGGCAGGTGGAGGTGCCACAAAGACATGGGTGATTGGTGGAGGAGGGTTTTGTTTGGGTAGTGGAGCTTGGGGAGGATAGGAGGTGGTGCCATAACTCTGTTGGTAGAAAGGGAAAGTTGGCGAGGAATTCACAGTAGGAGGCTCCTAGGACTGAGCCAAAGGTGGGATATATGCTGGATTGGCGGGATAAACTGCCGCCGGCTGACCCTTAGCCCAGGCCTGATGCATCTCGGCCATCTGCTGCCTCAACTTATACATCTCTTCCCTCATTGCTTTGAAATCCACCACGTCTACCTCTTTTGACGGGTCCATGATACTGGTATCTGATTCTTGGTCTGTCATGTTCAGTTTGTTTTTTGACCGGGTGTTGTTGGAATGGGTTGCCAGGATGCCAACCAACTAAACCACCTGCCTGGACTCATCATCAACGGCTTTGTTAGCAGTTGGAGCATTAAC
>NW_017675664.1:0-19347 GCF_001879085.1 Nicotiana attenuata
TTGCCTTAAAACCCGATACAGAGCATAAGGCTGAATGCTCTTAAGACCCATCAAGAGGAAGTGCGGCCCCATTGCTGGCATATATATGATTTCATTGACAGGTAACCATCCAAACGTCCACTCTATTTGACTGGCAGTGAGGGACCGAAAGTATGATGTCCAACCCGTGACTCCTTCAGGCAGGCTGAACCCTTAACCCTCGTATAAAACTCCTCTATACAGGTTTTCTCTGTAGACCCATAACTCAGGAACCGAGGACGATGGCACAGGTGTTCGGTCATCCACATTTGCAACAATAGATTGCACCCCTCAAAGAAGTTTCCTCCGGCTTTGCAGGCTGTAAGAGCGCGGAAGATTTCGGCTAATATCATGGGCGCAAGAGTGCTTTTGGCTTGAGTGAGTAGAGTGCTGACGACCCCGGCTAGTTTTATGTCACTGTTTCCATCTTTCCCCGGGAATACCAAAAGCCCCAAAAAGACCACCATAAAAGCATAACGCCTATGTTCTTCCCATTTTTGGCGGTTTCCTTTGCTACATATCTTGTTTTCCGGGTTGTTGAACCCTCCTATGTGGCCATATTTGTGGTATATGAAGTGTGGAGTACAAAAGCCATTCGCCAGATCTATGTTGTGGACCGTCCTGCTTATATTCAGTGAGTCTAAGAATATGTGCACAGCTACAGTTCTCGGGGCAACCAAATACTTATGTCTTAAAGGAACCTCAGCATTTCCGATGTATCCAGCTATTTCTTCTAAGGTCGGGGTAAGTTCAAAGTCTGAAAAATGGAACACGTTGTGTGCCGGTCCCAGTATGTGACCAATGCTCTTATAATGTCTCCCCGAGGCACAATCTCCAACAAACCGGTAAGCCCTTTCAAATATTTTTTGACTTCATCTTGCCCTTCTCCTCCTAGATCGTTCCACCACAGACACAACTCCAAAGGGATTTTATGCATGATTGAAAAAGGTTCATTTTGAATTGTGCTCATCCTGCACATTTATTAAGGTGATTTAATCACTTATTTTGACCTAAAAGGGAAAAATGACACTATTTTTTGTTAAAATTTCTAATTTAAAACAAACAGCCGGTTTTGCAGTTACGGTCTTTCAGCACTTCGGGGAGAATATTTTAAGGCTGTGCCCGCTAACCGTTGAAAATGACCCAAGGTGGCTGTTCTCGCAAAAACAGCCTTCCGGCGCCCTTTTAGGGACATGCTGCTTGTTTTAGACAAGAATGGCCTCACCTGACTTATTCATGACAAAACTAAAGCTTTTGTTATTTTTTGGCTACTTTTGCAAAGGGGAAGTTGGACCCGATGGGGGTTGCCTGCGTATCCCACACACTGTGGGAATCAAACTAGCGTAGTTCGGGCAAAAAAAACAAACTATTTTTGAAAACACGACTCTTCTTTTCATTTTTCATTGGTAAATAAAACTAACTATTCTTGAAAATAAGATTCTCTTTTTTTCCTCTTTTTCATTTTCCATTGGCAAATAAAACAAACTATTTTTTTAAAAAAACAAGACTCTTCTTTTTTTTTCCCTTTTCTCTTTTTCCATAAAACAAACTATTTTTGAAAACAAGACTCCCTTTTTTCTCTTTCATTTTCCATTGGCAAATAAAACAAACTATTTTTGAAAACAAGACTCTTTTTTTTCCTTTTTTTTCTTTTTCTATTTTTCTCAAAAATTCGGCAGAGTTTCGACGCTATTTGGACATTGGTTTTTTTTTCCAAACAGGTAATTATCTCTCTTTAACCCTCATATCGCTATTTCCTTTAGAAGCCGGTCAGCATGCGAATCCACAACAAATAAGTGCACAAGGAAGATGCATCAGGATGGTCTATTATTCCGGGTGCACTTGTCCTAGACGGACCCAACCCCTGTGTTGAGTCCCCTAAGTTAAAATGCACATGATGCAGATAAGCGTTCCTACTAGGGATCCGGCATGAGGCTGAGTTATTCTAGGTTCAAAACCTGGGTATATGTTCTAGACTGTGTACCCAAGCGGACAACTTGAATCGAGGAGGGGGCTACGTACCGGGAACCAAAAGGCCATCCGACTAAGTAACTTGTCCGGCCTCTTTCTTATTTTAAGGTATGACACTAACAGAATATGGAGTCTCGACCAGCGAGCACATCCCCGGAGATGAGAAGAGAAGGGTTCCGTAACAGTTTTATATATACAGTTCAGATAATATCAAAAGCGATAAAAAGCAACATTTTCCACATTAGACCCAAACATGTAATAAAATCAGATAATAAACAAAGCCAAATACAACAATATATCTAAGCTCGAATTCTGAACCCTGAACCAGAGATTCTGGATTCGTTCCCCAGCAGAGTCGCCAGAGCTGTCACACCTCCATTTTCACTACACCCCGGGTTAGGTACAGTAAAGGGAGTTTTTCCAATTAAAGGACAATCGAAACGGGATTTATTATAAAAATGACTAAGAGTCGCCACTTGGGAGATTTATGGTGTCCCAAGTCACCGGTTTAGAATCCCGAATCGAGGAAAAGAATGACTCTGTTTAACAGTCTGCGGACCAGATATCCGGGTAAGGAATTCTGTTAACCCGGGAGAAGGTGTTAGGCATTCTCGGGTTCCGTGGTTCATGCACGGTCGCTCAACTATCATATTCGGCTTAAATTATCTGATTTGAAACAATTATGAACCAATGTGCAAATTTTAGCTCTTTAACCGCTTTTATTCATTTTTAGGAAAATTGCAACATAATTAAAACACATCTCGAACCGCGTCACATAAATGCACCCTCAGTTTTGACATATTTTAATATTGTTGAGATTTGGGATTTGGGTCACATAAATGCGCACCCGAATTTAGGAAGGTAATATTATTAAATGACGCGCCTAAAGCAACTACGCTTTTTAGCTTTGCGAGGGCCATGAAAATTCGCTAAATGGCATACCTCGAATTCTAAGGACTAAACAAGATCTATTCAATTAACTACTTACTTCACTAAACAATAGTCAACCATCACTACTATTTCAGGGAATCCAAAGCTAATATACTGTAATGAATCTATTTCAACGAGTGAATCAATTCATCAACCACACTTCTAAGAAAGAAATTGAACATGCTACAGAAGAAATGGAATTCACAGAGACCTATCCATGACTTGACAAAATAGAATAGCCTTCGTTCATGGTCACACATGAGAGATTTCAATTAAACCAAGACAGATTCAATAACGAGGGCTAACAGTGCAGAATCTGTTGCTCAAAACTACGCAAATCTGCTGCCTAAATAGTGCAAAACAGGGCAGCTTTTCAGTTGGCTATCAGTCCAAACAAATGTCCCAAAATACTGCAGGCTCAATCTACTGAACAATCTTGTTAGGATAACATAAGGAAAATAGTTTCCATTTATATGATTCAAATTGATTTACTACTGTACTATCTATGAAATCAGAAACCGGAGAGATTGAAGGTGAAAACCCAATTTCTATATTAACAGTTGCACAACCAAATTGATTCGAACTCTATATGACTTGGACTCCCATGGATCTCACAATCAAATAGGAATTTGGACATGTTACTGTACTCTATACAAAATCATTCAAACAAAAATCAAACAATAGTAAGGAGTTCATTGAAGAAAGGAAGAGATTCGATCTTCTCAANTCCCATCAACATCGGTTTGTGTGTCACTACTCTAAAAGGTGAGGTTCGCTTAGGGAGAGTTGAGGATGTTTGAGTTTGGGTTCCACAATGACCAAGGTATTTGAGAGAAGCTCTTTGATGAAATGTGTCGACCCTTGATGCTCTTGTGGCACACTTGATCCATAGTTTTCAAAAGCCTAAAATGTGTTAATGATGCATTCGTATTGAGGGCAATTGTTAGTCCCAATTGATGCTTGTTGAGGTTACTTTAGGATAGCTGGAAATTCTTGGATTGCTCTTTTGGGGTAGGTCTTATTTTGTTTGCTTGAGGACAAGCAAAGGTTTAAGTTTGGGGGGGTTGATAAGTTAGGATTTTAACATGATTATTCCCCTACTTGCTATTGCTTTTGTTATGAATTACCACAAAATAATCACAAAATCCTTACAAGTTGCGCTTGATTGCAGGTTTGAGCGACAAGATCACAAATGTCAAAGATCGACTCAAAACAGAGTGAAACCTGCCAAGTGCCAAAGACCAATGGAAGTGGGGAACAAGAAGACCTAGCGCGGACCGCACTGTTTTGCCACGCGGCCGCGCTAGGAGATTCAGAGACTGGTTCATTCAAGGGCAATCTGCGCGGTCCGCGCTCCTTTTTACGCGGTCCGCGTAGATGAGATTCAGAGAGATGGTGTTTTTGCCAAAGTACTGCCACGTGGCCGCGCTCCATTTATACGCGGTCCGCGCCCGTCCTAAAACGCGGCCGCTCCATTTATGCGCGGTCCGCGGTCCCAACTTCAGAGAACAGAGTTCAAGAGTCCAAGAGCCAACGCGGTCGTGATCCCTTTTTGCGCGGTCCACGCCTACCCCGCAGGGGCATTTTTGTCCAGATTTTCTAGCTCGGTATAAATAGATCTTTTTGACATTTTTAGGTCACATTTTAGCTGCTGAACGAGAGCTGCGCTCGTGAGAAGTATCTTGTAGCCTATTTTGGCAATTTTACTCTTGAATATCATAGATTTTAAATAGTAATCAATTATTATGTTCATCTCATCATCTATTTCTACTGTTTCTACTTTAGTTATGTCTAGCTAAACCCATTAGCTAGGGTTGTGGCTCAACCCTAGTGTGGGTAGTTAATGGGTATTGCATCCTAGGGTGAGATTCAGCTTGGGTATTTGTTATTTGGGTTGATTTTGTGTTTCAATCTAGAATTTGTGGTTGCAAACATGAATTCTAGCTTAGTGGGTCTAACTCTTCTTAAGAGAGAGAGTCATATGACCCTAAAAGTTAACCCAACAAGGAATTGGGATGGATCCATGAGAATGGTAGTCCCAATTAACGGGTTAAACCTCGAAAGAGTAATTACCCTACTTGAGCCCTAGTTGCCCGTTCTAATTGGCCTACCTAATTGGCCTCGAGAGAGTCAATTGGGCAAAATTGTTCTCTCTACCGAGAGGTGTGAGAACGAGTGCAATTGTGCAACGGCTATAGCACTAAACCCAGATTTATCAATCTCCCCTTAGTAGCTTCTACCCGTTAGCTAGCCACCTAGGTAGTGTCACAACCCTAGTGCCTTTTTCCTATATCAAGCACAACATAGCAATATTTCCTTAGCATAATTTAGCTTTAATCTTTTAGATTGCAATAGTAGTTTTAAATATAAAAACCCCCGTTAGGAGTGTAAATAGAAGTACGAACGCAATTCTAAACTAAGCAGGCAATACAACTCCATTCCAAGCTCCCTGTGGAAATTCGACCCCGATCCACTATTCGGGTATTAGTTATTGCTACCCACTCTTCCTACCATTGTGTAGTGTTGAGACGGCCGCGATCACACGCACGGTTACATATTCAAATGAATTTTAAGATCAGAGGATCATCTGAACACTCATTAACCAACATGTGAAATCATGGAAAAGATTGAAGGCAGGGCAGTAAATAAAACCGAAAAGAAAACAACCGCACAAACTTCATCTATTATCTTAACTGAGTCATTTATAGTTCGTCCATGGCTCACTTTACAACAGAAATAGAGAGGAGGAACAGAAGTGAACCTAGAATTGATAATTGAACTAGCCACAACACTGAAATCGACCAAAAAAAACAACAGCAGCCAAAAATCGACGCCTTTCGCCTTCGAATACTAGCGAGATTCAGCAGCAACTCAACAGAACAACAACAGTAAACCCTAGCTTGAACTTCAATTCAATTTTTCATCTCTTTGGAACTCCAAGACGGATTCAAAAATAAAAATGTGTATGCTTTTCTTAACCTTTGAAAGAACTCTTCAAAAAGAAAAATGGAATTAGAAAACCAGAAGTTTTTAAGAAACCTTTCCACTTTTTCTCCCCAAATATTTTTGTTCCCCAGAGTCCCCCCTCACAAAATCGGATAAGGCTTCTTTTGAAGACCAATCCTTGATGAATGTGGGGCTCGGATTGTGTGAAATCAATCCAACGCCTCACACTCATCCATCAAATCGTCCCCAGAAGCTTCCAATCGTGAGATAAAACTCAATTTCGAGCAAGTGAGAGAAGAGGGGAATATTAGCGTCAGAGACCGTTAGCAACGGCAGGATGAGAGAAGGAGGTACGCGTGGGTTAAGGATTTGGGATTCACTCGCCTGAATTTGGACTCAATTGGGGCTTGGATTCGAGTTCTTCTTGTGGAGAAGAAGAACAGTCGCGTGGGGTGTTAGAGATTAGGGCTCATCCGTTTGTTTTGTGTCTGTGGGTGTATTTGGTGGAGAATGGGCCGGGTATGGGTGATTGGGGCGGGTTTGAGGTGAATGGGATTTGGGCTTCAGCATAATTGGCCAAGAATCTAGTCTTTTTATTTCAAGACCAATTATCTAAATTTCTTTTTCCTTTTCTTCTTCTTTTTTTTTTTTTTGCAAAATTAATATAATTCCTAAATTAATTATTAGAAACTAATTAACTCAATAAAATTACTTATTAACCCTAAGATAGTTGACACAATTAATTAAAAACAAACTAAAAGGAAAACTACTTAAAAGTTAAAATTAAAAATGCAAATTACACTTGTTTTTTTTTTGTGATTTTTCTTTTATAAGACCACTCACTTAATTAACTAATCATAAAAATGATAAATTAAATCCTAAATGCAAATGCACATATATTTTTGTATTTTTCGTTAATTGAAAATGACATAAGCATGCACAAACAAATGCAAATAATTAACAAAAAAATATCACGAAAATCCACAAAATTGCAAACACTCAAAGAAACCATTTTGTTTTGAATTAATGGGAATAATTCATATAGGGCAAAAATCACGTGCTCACAATACGCGGGGTGCTATTTCGGAAAAAATATTTTTTCAAAACAAAATATAAAGGCTCCTACGGTGATATACGAAAATACTGTGATTTACTTTTATGATTCGGGACTACGAGGCGGTACCTCGGGAGTGCCCCTGTTGATCTCTCTCTATGCGTTGTATTTTGTTTGGTTGTTGTTTTCCTTAACATGTAAAATCCTTATTTTTCCTTTCGGGTTGTGTTAGTTGTCGTGATTCCGTGTTGTTATCTTTCGGTAAATTCTTTATTGTTTCATTTCCTTGTAATTACCATTATATTATTATATCTTCTGCCTTATTTTCTTGTTATCTTCAGTAGGGCCTTGACCTAACCACGTCACTACTCTACCGATGTTATGCTTGGCACTTACTGGGTACCGTTGTGGTGTACTCATACTATGCTTATGCACATGTTTGTGCAGATCCAAGTACATCCTATCAGCCTCGATATTAGCGCATTGAGTGGCTTGCTTGGAGACTTTAAGGTACACCTGCCCGCGTCCGCAGGCCTCGATGTCCCCTTCTATCCTGTCCTTTCTTATTTTTGTACACCTTTATACACAGTGATGTATAAGAGTGTTCCGTACTGTATCTAGAGCTTGTGACTTATATTTCACCAGGTTTTGGGAATTGTACGTATTGGGTTTATAGTTTTATTTAAGATATTGTTGGTGTTTTGAAATTCTAAGCTTTCATCTACTGTTTCGGCATGTTGTTTAGGGTTACCTAATCTTAGAGACTAGGTGTCGTCCCGACATCCAACTAAAAAAATTGGGATCGTGACAAATCTGATCCCCCAATATCAATTTATCAACAAAAACAACTCAACACCACTGTTCACGAAACCTCAACACAACAGAGAAATGGAACGAGCGGAACAATATGGAACTACCAGTACAAACGAAGATTAGCCAATACTTCAAAATCCTCAAACATTGGCAAAGCATTAATACCAAAATAGCTACTGGCTCACGTAATCGAAAAGGCATAATGGAGTGTATCAAGTTGTATAAGAAGAATAAAATCAAGTTAAAACATGTAACGATGAGAATAAATAATTAAGACAAGTAGGAACATGTAGCAAGTTAGTAGATATTGAGTCAAAAATGAACAGATCAAAGCAAATAACAATTTAATAACAATTAACAAGTAAAGCATAGATGTCAAGTAAGAATGTGTAACAATTAGAGCATATAACAAGAGATAACATGTAATAAATGATGACATGGAAATAAACAGCCCAATCCCGCGTGCTAAATCCCATGACGGTGCATATACACTCGTCACCCTGCATATACGATGTTTCCCCCAAATAATTTAAATAGCAAATAGTTCAACAAGTTCTAATTCCCTCAAGTCAAGGTTAGACACAACACTTACCTCACTCCGCAACCAAGTCAATAAATCAACCACAACCTTGCCTCTTGAACAAGCCACCAAACCAATCAAATCTAACCAATTATCGATCAAACAATTCAAAATAGCTTTAGAACTACTCGGGAAGGAAAAAGGTTCAATCTTTAAAGAATTTGAAAAAGTCAACAAAAGTCAACTCCGGGCTCGCTTGGTCGAATCCAATATTCGGACCAAAATCCGATTACCCATTCACCCTCGAGCTCGGTTATGTGATTTGTTTCAAAACTCGACCTCAATTTGAGATCCAATCTCAATTTTGCAAAATCCCCAAATTCTACCCAAATCCTTAATTTCTACCATTAAAATCCTAGATTTGATGTTTAAAACACATGAAAAGTAATGGGGAATTGAAACAAAGTATATTAGAGTTACTTACTAATGATTTTGGGAAGAAGAAATTCTTGAAAAATCGCATGTAGAGTGTTTAGGGTTAAGAAATGGGGTAAAACGAGCTATGTGCCCATTTTTCCCTCTTTTACCCAGTTGCGGATGTTGCAATTGCGAAGTCTTATTCGCAATTGCGACCATCGCAATTGCGAAACACAGGTCGCAAATGCGAACAGTGCTCCCAGTCTGCATAAGTCGCAATTGCGATAATATCATCGCATTTGTGATGCCCTATCCAACCGCAAATGCGATCAAAGGTTCGTATTTGCGAACCTGCCTAAGCCCAGTGCTTAGTCGCAAATGCGAACAAGCCATCGCAAAATGAAGTCTGGGATGTCCGCGATTGCGAAAATTTCTTCGCAAATGCGAAGATTACCCTACCTAGTCATCCATCACAATTGCGAGCTCAACTTCGCAAAAGCGGATTTCTCATTTGCAAACAGCTCATCGCAAATACGAGACCCGCAATCCAGCACTTGAACTGAAGCACACTAGCAGTCTTCAAACTAACAAACTCATCCGTAACACCTCTGAAACTCACTTGAGCCCCTCGGGCTCCAAACTAAACATGCACACAAGTGTAATAACATCATATAAATTCGCTCGCGTGATCAGAACACCAAAATAACATCTAGAACCACGAATCAGACATCAAAACGCATGAAATTCAAAAGAAAACTCAAGAACCTCTAGAATCACAACCAAGCGTCTGAATCCTATCAAACCAACTCCGAACGACACCGAATTTTGCATACAAGTTTCAAATAGCAAAACGGACCTATTTCAAGTTCCAAAACTAAAATCCGAACCCGATAACCATAAAATTAACCCACGGTCAAACCTAAAGAATTTCTAAATATTCAAATTGCCAATTTTCAGTAAAACAAGTCAAATCAACTTAGGGACCTCCAAAATTAAATTTCGGGCATACGCCCTAGTCCAAAATCATAATACGGACCTGCCAGAATTATCAAAATACCGCTGGGGTCCTTTACCCAAAAAGTTGACAGTGGTCAACTCTAACCTCATTTTTAGTCAAATTTTTTATTTTCTTTAAATTTTACATAAAAGTTTTTCGAAAAGAGATACGGACGACGCACCCAAATCAAGAAACATCAAATAAAGCTAATAGAGGTCTCGTAATATGAAAATAAAAGCCAGTACTCAGAATGACCTATCGGGCCGTCGCATATTTGAAAGCATAAATTGATAAATAGTAGAAGAAAAGAAGAAAAAGTCTATGAATCCCCGCTCCTAAATTGCTCCGGCTTATTTTTTTCTTCACCAAGGTCGACCTCCCCCTCAACAATAAGTTTAAAAGTTATTTATATGTGTAGGAAAAGTTTTAAATATAAATAATCTTGTAAATACAGTAAATAAGTTTTGATGTAACGTCACTTTCTTTCTTTTGTGTGTACTTTTGTCTTCAAGTTATTTTGGAGTCTTTTGCAACCAAACTTTACGTGATGCTCACAAGCTTCCTTTCATCTCTTCCAACTGTTAGGAAATATCTTCCATTTTAATTCACATTTGTCCGAATTCAGCGAATATCAAATAATTAGTATAATCTCCATAATTGAATAATATTAAGTGGTAAAAATATGAATAAAATAATGTCAAAATATATATAAATACGGAAAAAATTAGTAGTTCAAAAGTAACATACTTGTCACGACCCAAATCTCCCTCCGTAAGATATCGTCATGGCGCCTAGTCTCTAAGATTAGGTAAGCCTAATAGTTGCGGAATAACTGAAATAATAACAGAAATAACGGCTAAACCTTAACAACAACAGGTATATATATATAGATAAAGCTGAAAAACTACCGCTCGACATATACAAGTAAACCAACAACTCGGGTATAGACAACTCCCAAAACCCGATAGTCACAAGTCACAAGCTCTAAGGAATTGTTCTAACTGTCTCTATACATCAGCATCTAGGCAAAATAAAGAAGAACAACATAAAAGGATAGAGGGGGACTCTGAGGTCTGCGAACGCTGGCACATATACCTTGAAGTCTCCGTAGCAGCAGCACGACTCTCTACTAATATCGGGGCTGGTAGAAGGTACCTGGGTCTGCACACAAAACAAGCGTAGAAGTTGGACGCTAAATAGGCACAGTCAATTGATGGCCATTCAATCAACATCAATAAACATGTAGTTGAACAAGTAGAGAAATCTAACGCTCAATTATATAAAAACATAAAAAGAATTCATCCTACCAAAGGTTCCATCAAAACCCTAGATAACAGATTAGTTATTCATAATAATATGCAAAATTACAATACTAGAATACATAACCAATAATAAAAATAGGAAAAAGGAAGTGAAAAACTCGTAAAAGAATTCTTCGCCTTACTCCTAGTGCGTTCTTGCCTCCTTCGATTGATAATCTCCTCTCTAAAAATGTCCAGTCCCCCTCAAAAACGTCTCTCCATTCATCCCTCCTTCAAAAATGAGTTTAAGGACTATTTATATGGGGTATGGGTTAGCAGGGGCGAAATAATACAAGCCCACTTCGAAACAACCTTTTTAGGATAGCTCGTTCACTGCACGCGAGAGTGAACGAGTGAAGTTCTTCTCTTTTTCTTTCCGTTCTAAGTCTTTCGTGCACTTCCATGCCTTTTTTGCCATACTTCGTTGTTTTTTCTCAAGCTTTTCCTCAGCTAGCTCGTTCACTCTCTCATGTACACACGATCAACTTTTTTGCTCACATTTCGTCCAACTTGCTCCTACACATAAGAATTCACGTAATGAGTACAATTCACTACAAAAAGTCATATAACCTACCGTAACCATCAGAGGCGGCTCAACACTACATCAGTGTTTAAAAAAGCGCTCGCTTCCTTGCATTAAGCGAGAAGCGATGCGAAGCGAGAAGCGATGCGAAGCGAGAAGGTGCACGCTTCATATGGGTGAAGCAACTCAGGTATAAAAAAGCGACCGCTTCCCACTAAAAAGCGAGAAGCGATCAAGCGATGCGATGCGAAAGAAGCGACCGCTTCTGTGTTTAAACGTCCAAATAGCAGCGAAATGCTGGAGAATTCTTTTTTTACCTTCGCTTCTTTCTCAGAAATGATGCCAATCCTTGGGTTCTTCTTTCTCTGCCCAGTTTTAACAAAGAACTACTTCCATTCCTCTAATTTTTATATCATTTATTCTTAGTTCTTATTTTATTTTAATTTAATTACTACCCAGTATTTATTTTAATATTTTTTAAAATTCCGCTTCACTTCAAAAAAGCGAGCGCTCCTCTTCTCGCTTTAAGCGAAATGGGGGTTGTCATTTTTCCTCGCTTCACGCTCTTCACAACACTGCACTACATGTGGCCTAAAGCAAAAATTTAAAAGGAGGCCTCAAAAGATATTCCAGGTTAACAAATGCTTTTTCATATCTAATTCTTTGATAATTTTAGTAGCTTAAGATTGAAAAGTTGTTTAAAAACCACTTAAAGAATAGAAGAAGATTCTACAAAATCATAGTTATAAACAAATTTGATTCAAGTTGAAGTGAGTTAGAAAAATTAAGAAGTTGAGTCCATCCATTGTAACGACCCAGTCGGTCATTTTGAGAATTTAAGCTCCATTCGGCGGCGTACGTTCTTGAAGAGCTTCATATTATGTTTATCGACTTGCGTGCATGGTTGAATTCAGTTACTGGATGAATCGGAGTCGAATTGGAAGAAGGAATCTAGTTTTGGCAGCTTAAGCAGTGAGAATTCGATCGGAATTTGGCTTTTGTGTAAACGGCTCCGGAAGGAGTTTTGGATGATGTCACCACCTTTGTATGGTGATTTTGGACTTAGGCGCGCGTCTGGATTTGGATTTGGAGGTCCGTAGAGTAATTTGAGGCATTTCGGCGTAAGTTGGAAAAAAGTTGAAGTTTGGAAAATGGAGAAGTTTTACACATAGTTGACTTTTGTGATATCGGGGTCGGAGAAGCTCCGTTATGTCATTTTGGACTTGTCTGCAAAGTTTGGCGTCATTCCAGGTTGATTTGATTGATTTCGGCAGAAGTTTTCGAAGTTGGAAGATTTGGAAGTTCATAGTCAGATTCATGGCGCGGTTTGCATTTTCGGCGTTGTTTGATATGATTTGAGACCTCGATCGAGTCCGTGTTAGGATATAAAACTCGTTCGCGTGTTTAGACGGGGTCCCGGAGGCCTCGGGTGTGTTTCGGGTGGGCTACGGGTCATTTTCCCTATTTTTGAACTGCTGATATCTGTCAGCTGGTTTTCTCCTTCGCATTCGTGTCTACTCCTCCGCGTTCGCGAAGAGTAATCTTAGAGGAGGAATTTATCGTTCTTCGCATTCGCTTGATCTAGTTCGCGATCGCGGAAGTCTATTTTCTCCTACTTCGTGTTCGCACCCGTCCCTTCGCATTTTAGTAGTAGGAATTAAGAGTTGGGCATTGGTGACCATTCCTTCTACGCATTCGCATTCTTCCGCCCGCGACCGCGTACTTATGCTCTTCCCTCTTTCGCGTTCGCCTACCTATCCTCGCGTTCCTGTAGGCCAGTTGTGAGCCATCAACTTTCTCCTTCTCCGCGTTCGCGAGCTTGTTGTCGCGTTCGCGTTGACCAACCTGGGCAACCTTCATTTTTCTTCTTATGCATAAATACCTGGGCAGGCAGAATATATTCCAAAATCGAGGGTTAGACCATTTTTATCATATCTTGACTTGTGGAGCTCAGTTTTGAGCGATTCTTTGTGGGTTTTTCAAGCAAATCAATTGGGTAGGTGTTCTCACCTAGAATTAGATATATTTCATGATTTTATCTTTGTTTTTATTATTTAAATTGTGTTTTGGGTTGAGGAAAATGTTTGTTTTTGAAGAAATTTTCTAAAATAAAACATCTCGATTTGAGAGACCAAATGGTATCGGAATTTGAAAATTTTCGTATGGTTGAACTCGTATCGGAATGGATATCCGGTTTTTGTAAAATTTGTCGGGTTCCGAGGTGCGAGCTCGGGGGTTGACTTTTGGACCAATTTTTGGATTTTGTTAAAGATTGAGACTTTATGATCCGGAATAGTTTCTTATGAGTTTTATTTGTGCTTTGAAGTTATTTTGGTTAGATTTGAGCTGTTCGGAGGTCTTTTCACCTGAGAAGTTTATTTTAGAGTATTGGTTTGTCATCTTTGAGGTAAGTATCTTGCCTAACCTTGTGTGGGGGACCTCCCCTTAGAAATTGAGTCTTCTATGTTGATTGTAGTCCGTGTACGCGAAGTGACGAGTGTGTGCTCAGACTTATTTGTGGAAAGTTGACCTTTAGGGTTTTTAGGTCCTTATACTCACTATGTATGAAGTTGTTCGTGATACGTTTGAGTTCCTATTTGCTGGTTTCACCTCTACATGTTTTAGTTAGAATTAATTTCTTTAGGATTCACTCTTATTGCCTATTTGACTTAACTGAAGAGTTTGCTCTTCTATCGTCATGCTATCTTTTTCATAACTGCTTATCTTTAATTGAAATTGTTATTGTCTCATCCTAAAATTATTTAGTCATAATTGGAACTATTTGACTCGTGTTGGCTTCCTTATTGTTGACTTGTATATTGTGGGGTCGTTGCTACATGTTAGTTTTCCCTTGTTGAATTTTCCCTTTATGCCTAGCATTATTTACTGTGGTTATTCCTTGTGACTGGTTCTACCGTTTCTTTGTGATTTAAAGCTCATGAGTTGATTTACTCGCCGTACTTTGTATTATTGTCATTTTTGATGTTGTACTTATTGTGGTGATGTACGAGGTTTTTGCCGTGCTGTAACTGTTATTTCTGTTGATTGCGCTGCATATTTACTTTAGGACTACGGGACGGTATCATGGTAGATACCTCTGTTCTGCATATTTACTTTGGGACTACGGAACGATATTCCGATAGATCCCCCTAAACATTTATGTTTGGGACTACGGGACGGTATCCCGGTAGATCCCCTTGTTCTGTTTATTTACTTTGTGACTACGGAACAGTATTCCGGTAGATCCCCCTGCACATTTACGTTTGGGACTACTGGATGGTATCCTGTGAGACCCCTTGTTATTATCACTGCGTTCTGAATTGTCGCTTTTCATTGGTCCTATCCCTGTGTAAATATTATACGTGTTGTCTGTTCTTTTCCTTATGCTTACTAGGTGATAGAACTATGTTAGGACACTTGCACAAATAGACACGTGGCTAAGCACCCTTATCGGATAATAGGCTTCTTGATATTGCTGAGAATAGACGCACACCCTTGTTTATTTGCCTTCCATGTGAGAATGGCTCTATTTGGCACGTGAGTTGTCAGTATGATTATGAGGTGTGATGAGGGCACAGGATGCCAAGTGTTAGGATTTAGATATTGAGACCCGTATTGTATGATTATGAGATGAGGTGTCACGGGGTGACTTATATTCGAAGGATATTTATTTGGAAAAATTATATTTGAAAGGTATTTATGTTGAAAGAACTATTTTTGAAAAATATTTATTTGAAGGAAGTATATTTCCAAATATTTTTATCACTTGAAGGATTTGACTAATTAATTGAAGTTTGTTGGCTAAGACCTAATGTGAAAACTGCCGTAGTTGCTGAGTTACGACTTGTCTTTACTGTATTTGTGATTTCGGATTTGGTTGTATTTCCATTCACTTTTCTATGTTTTTATTATGGTGTTCCGCTGTTACTTGCTGTTTTCTTTCCTTATTGCAATTACTGTATTGTTAGCCATATCGCGTAGTCTTTATATAGATATCATGTTCTGTTATTTCTATACTTATACTTGTTCTGTTTATTAGACCAGTAGGTGTCTTAACTGTTCCTCATCACTACTCCACCGAGGTTAGTCTTGATACTTACTGGGCACCGCTGTGGTGTGCTCATACTACACTTCTGTACATTTTTTGTACAGATCCAGTTATTGATCGTTAGCAGCTGTGCGGATTGTTGCTGTGGAGACTCAAGGTAAACCTGTAGCAGCGTTCGCAGGCTTCGGAGTCACCTTCCTATTTTGTATTCACACTGTTGTACTTATTTCCATACAGTTGTGTTTAGAAGTTGTAGCAAAACTCTGTAGAGCTTATGACTTGTACCGCCGGTTTTGGGAAGATGTAAATTCTATAAAGATTTCTATATTGAGACTGTTAGACTTTCTTTATTATGGTTGATATTCAGTAAATGTTAAGCTTACCTAGTCCCTAAGACTAGGTGCCATCACGATACCCAACGGAGGGGAAATTGGGTCGTGACAATCCACCATGCGTGACGTAACAAAAAAGAATAATAAAAAATATGAAAAAATGCAAATTTAATACTCCCTCCGGTCCAACATAAGTGATTTTTAGGCCTTTATTTTGTGGTCCAAATTAAGTAATTTTCCAGATTTCTAGAATGAATTAATTATCTGTTTCCTACATTGCCCTTGGAGTAAATAGTGTTGGAGTATGTGTTAGGAGTGTTTATGTGAATAGATAGTAAAGGTTAATATGATCAATTTTATTGTTAATTAATATTAAAAGGTGGATTTCTTAATCTGTGTAAATACAGCTAAAATATCACTTATTTTGGACCGGAGGGAGTAATCTACAATTTTTAGTATAAACTTTAAAAATTGACATGAAATGATTAAAACTAATTTATTTATCACTAATAATAAATACATAATTATTTATACTATATATAATTTGAGTAAATTTGGGGCCTTAATTTTATGGGGGCCTAAAGCCACTGCTTTAGTAACATTACACACAAGTTGTGAGATGAAAGTACACTGAAAAATATAGTAACTATTTAGCATTCTTGACGTCACTTTATTTGTATCATCATTTGAGCTACGAGAAGAGAGTAAAGGATTTTTCTCTCTAATGACAAGTACACCAAGAGATACATGTATTGTCCTACATTGAATCAGTGGAGAAGGGCGGCGAAAATATTTCAGTTCTTGGAGCCTTTTATGAGACAACTAACTTGATTTCTGGTTTAAGTTATCCAACATCCAACATTATTTTATGCAAGTTTGGAGAATTGAGTGCATGCTTAATGAGAATTTGAATAATGAAGATGAGGTTATTAAGGAAATGGCTTCAAGAATGCATGAAAGGATTAAAAAATACTGGACGTTATATAGTGTAGTGCTTGCTTTTGGAGCAATCCTTGATCCTCGCATGAAGTTATAATTTTTAAAGTTTTGTTACTCTAAGTTGGATTCAGTTTCTGCACAAGAAAAAATAGAGCATGTGAAAAATAAATTGTACAAGCTCTATGATCATTATGCAAATAAGCAAAATATTGCGAGCGCTTCTTCTAGTACTCTGACTACACCAAGTGAAGAAAGAAGTAAATCCAAAGGAACGGGATTCAAAATATTCGATGTAAGTATTCTATTTCTTTTTTCACTGTTGTTATTATTATTATTATTATTATTATTATTATTATTATTATTATTATTATTATTATTATTATTATTAGATCTTAAGCGTATTGTCATGTGTTTAACTTATAGGAATTCAAAGTATTTGAGAATGTATCTACTTCCAATGATGGAAAATCAGAATTGGATATTTATTTAGAGGAGCCAAAGCTTGATTTTGAGAAGTTTCGTGAAATGGATGTTATCATGTATTGGAAGAATCATTCTGGAAAATATCCCGACTTATCAATAATGGCGCGAGATGTACTTAGTATCCCGATTACTACTGTAGCATCAGAATCAGCATTCAGTATTGGTGGTCATGTTCTCACCAAATATAGAAGTTGCATCCATCATGAAAATGTCCAAACACTTGTTGCTACTCGAAATTGGTTGCACGGCTTTACTCAAACTCAAAGCGGTAAGATTTTTTTATGTAGATTTAATATTGTTTATTTTTAAAATATAGTTGTTTGTTAATGTTTAACTAATCAAAATTGCATATGAATTACAGATGAAGATGAAGATGACAATGTCAAGGCAACTTTATCAGAAGCGGATTTAAATATGTCTGACAATGTGTTGGTATTGGATATGCTATAAGTGCCAGTAAAACGTTTTTTAGGAGGAGTATTTTATTAAGGTCTTTTTTATTTTTGTGATGACTGAATAGCTGTAGATAGAGTTTCTGAGTTAGTTGTGCTCAGTACTATTTTTGTTTTCTGTTTTGTATTGCTATATAAACTTTTTACTTACCAAAATAAAATATCTAATATAATATCATGAATATTCTGTCACGACCCAAATTCCACTAAAGGTCGTGATGGCGCCGGACACCACTGTCAGGCAAGCCAACCAAAATACTTAATAAAATTCTCGTTTTAATACTCTTGAAAACTATGACTTTCCTTCAAATTTACCAGTAAAAGATAATCGTTTCAAATCAATTGAATGCTAAGCAGTTAATACAAAATACTTCATAATCATCCCAGAACCCGGTGTCACAAGTGCATGAGCAATTTCTAAGAAATCGAATAAAGTACAGTAACTGTCCGGAACACAAATTGGACAGAAAGTAAATACAATGCTGAGAGAGAGACTATACTAGCTGCGGGTCACCTCGAGAAATACAGCTCACCTAGTCTCCGTATCATCCATACTGCTACGCCCAGTAGGCCACTAGTAATACCTGTACCTGTGCAACAAAATGCACAACAAGTATAGCATGAGTACGAAAACAACGTGTACTCAGTAAGTGTCCCGCCTAATCTCGAAGAAGTAGAGACGAGATGGCAACTTCGACACTTACTAAAGGTCCAATAATAATATTATTAATGCGATGACTCACGGATTTATTAAGACCAACAGTAGATTCAAATAAGTCACGAAACAGGTAAAAGTTCCTTTTTTATTAAAAGTCTCTGGATTCATAATTCATTGATTAACAATTATCTCAAGTCGGGGAGAGCAGATATCAATATCAATAAATCTCAAGGCAAGCAATACAAGCATGCGCAACTCATGCCGAGGTCGTACGGCCCGATCCAACATAAATGTAAAATGTGCACTACCGAGGGTCGAACGGCGCGAACCATAGATGCATCTATTACCCCGCTCGCGAATCATACATGTGACGCGGTCAAATTTAAGTAAACAAGCACCCTGCTCGCGAATCACACATGCGACGCAAGTACACATAGAAAAACATGCTCAAACAGCAAATTTAGAATTTAGCGGGGAACATTTACCCAAATAAAAGCCAATTCTCTTTCAACGATTTAAGAAAAAAAAGTTTAATTCTCTTAGAAATTCATTTACCAATTCGATAGGATTTAAGAAATTTAACTGTCAATAAGATTACAGATATTCCAAGTATAGCATGCTTCTGGGTCCTAGACTACCCGGACTTACACATATTAGTAGCTACGCAGGGACTCTCGTCACCTCGTGCGTACGTAGCCTCCACAAATAGGAGCACATAATCAATTATTCTACCTATGGGGACAATTCCCTCTTACAAGGTTAGAAAGGAGATTCACCTCGCTCCAAAGCGTACTTCCAATACCAAGAACGAGCTCAAACTCTCAATTTGGAGCCGAACGATCCAAAACTAGATAAACGAGGTAAGAACTAGTTAATACAAGCTCACAAGATCGCATTCTAACTATTTAAGCAACTTCCCAACCTTAAACACAAGTTTCCTAAAAT
>NW_017675664.1:20582-37055 GCF_001879085.1 Nicotiana attenuata
TTCCCGTACTTTTTTACCCCGGAAACTTACCAAAACCTTCCCCGGAAACCTTTTACCCCCGGAAAACTTTTACCCGAATTTTACCCGGACCCCAACGGTCCGAGGTCCAAAGGTTCCAATTAAACGTACCCTTACGGAAAATTACGGAAGCCGTAGGTTTTCCACTTTCGGCCTACAAACTACGTCGAACGGCGCGCTAGAGCTCAAACGACCGTCGCGTTTACATCCTTTACCCACTTTAAACATACGTTCGTCCTCGAACGTGCTAGAACCGTCGTTTGGACGTTTGTCCGAAATCACTGTTTAATACCTCGAGCACCTACCCGTGCCACCACAACTCAACTGGGCACCCTATCTCGATCCATCTGAAAGATATCCTTTTTCACTTAAGCAAATAAGCTTTAGAGCCCAATTCCAACATCCGGAATTCTCTGCCAGGCCTGTTTCCATCATACGAACACCGTATCAATAACTACCCGCAGCACCAAAACATGACCGCATACCTTAGCTGAATCCACACCATGCACCACTTTATTCACAGGACCACAATAACATTCTCTGATAAAATTAGTCGAAATTCTACAAATCTGATGCTCCCATTGCACCTCATGACCTACATAAATCTTTCTTTAACTCTTACAATACCGCCAAGACAGAAGAGGTGTGAAGAAATTCATAACCAACTGCCGAATCAACAATTCATCAGGCCTATACTCCTGACATGAACCATCACCTCATTCTGAACCAAATAATGGTATTTGCTCCTTAATATACTTCATATAATCAGATTGCACTGATCCTAAATCCAATGATCTAGTCTCACCTAGTACGAACCGCTCAGGCAATAAGCCACCCCGGACATGCTCAAAAGTCTCATATGACGCCACAATGTGCCAATAGGCTATGAACTCGAATGTAACAAATGGAAAACGAACTCTGAAAAGAAAACCCAATTACCCCGCTCGCGAATCATACATGCGACGCGGTCAACATAATTAAACAGATACCCCACTCGCGAATCATACATGTGATGCGGGCACACAGCTAATATAAGTTTTCCTCAAGAAAAGAGGAAACAAACACATAAAAATAGATTCGGGGAACTGTACTCGACATCACACTATTGCGGTGCGTAACTCGATCCAAACAACATACCCATGGCGGCGTGCCACCCGATCCACACATAAAATTCACCTAAGGAGGTACACACCGAGCTAGATTGCTCATTACAACGAGATACCAAATATCGGTCACAAGCACGCTAAGTGCATAAGACCATCCCTGGGGAGACATATGGCGCTATAAGCTACAAAACTCAAGCACAACTGGGGTGCGATATATGATCTGAATCTCAAGAGCCATTTTGCTCATGTAACATCATCTCTATGCGGAACCTCAACATATAAGAAATTCACCAAGCCTTCTCATAACTTATACGGCGCAATATACCGTTACATGAAATAGCTGACGACGAAATAGTACCCCCAACTACTAGTTCAAAGGAGCGCATTGCTGAAATGAACACATCTGGCCTGATATAGAGCCCATATTCACATTTAGATCCATCCACGGACCTCAAGTTGATTTTGATCACACTGAACTAGGCTAATAACCCTCGAAGGTCCATAATAACTCCTTTTTTTCTCATAACACACGAGAACTACCATCATAACCGGGGCAATCCTCCACGATCCACAACCCAATAAGTCGAGTGCCCTCCAAGCATAAATTTTTCAAATTAATTATATCACCACCATCTTCATACTTGGTTTAAATCTTCAATCAATCAAGTGACTACATGCCACACTTATACAATCTTCCTGTGGGGCACGCTCCCACGACCTTCCGCAATAGACAACAAGTATGCGTATCCATACCACCAGCCGCACTAACGCTGAGAAAGCGTTCAAGAATCTATAACAAGGATGCAAGGCCTTTTTCACAAAACATCGATCTCAGGTGACGCTGAAGACGATACCCACTTACTTTAAACATCGAAACTCCTATACCCCTCATCCGAGCTCGTGACATCCTTATCAATACCGAACTACAACCTTGATCCTCACTTCAAATTCCATACCACTCGCTGCACCCAACATGCCAATATACGATAGAACACGATTTTCATCATAAATCCGTAACCACTAATAGATTAACACCTCATCATATAAAACTTTTCACTTATCTCGCTTCAGGAGAACCATAGCAACACACAGGTGAGTTCTCATAACCGTAGAATATGCAAATCTCTAAGTAGTGGTCTAAGCCGCCACAGCCCTTCCGGGGTCCGCCTACACATAACAGGCCATAACAGTAGAATACTTCTGATAACATTAATTACGGCGGCCGACAAGCCTCACATGTACCGCCACGAATCACTTGCATAACTTGATCGCGCTGAAGGAACTGATCATTGCAACCAATATGCCAATTCAACTATGGCCAATCAATCTATCTCCTTCCAATTTATCCTTGATTGCCTTAGAAATAATAATAACTCCATTCAACACATAGCATACTCCATCCGCACTCATCCCGAGTGACCTTGAATCACGAGACCATGCTGTCTCAAATCCCACGAACCATTTCATACCTCCCAATTGCTACACTGCAGGTCAAAACATCATAGAACCTTTTGGGCACTTCCTCATAAGCTGCTACAAGGCTTGATTCTTAACTGTACCTACAGGCTCGAAGCCATTAGGCACCACACTTTACCCCTTTGAATTCACTATAACCGTTGTTGAGGGCCACCCGCTCTAACTTGGCCCCGAATATAATCAACTCCATAAATCTCTAGCACATGAATACCCTCTCGACGAAGCACCCGGCAGAATCATTTCCCTTGAAACCCACATCTATACAAGGCATAAATCCTGAATCCTTCCCCAAGTCTGAACATGAGCCAATAAGGCCAACCATAGCACACCTTTAACAATTCCTTTGCTCAAATCACCACTTATGTCCTTTCCGTAGCTGAAAATGACCCATCAATATGCTAATAACCAGAAACCTCGCAAGTAGTTAACCATGCAACCCTAATCATAGGCGGTGGGACTCTCTCACTTAGCTTGAAGCCACTATTACACAACTCTGGACTTCACTAGGATCCTTTATCTCTTATTGACATAACCTTGCGTAATCAGCCGCCAAATCTCGGAATCTTTCTGTAAAACCCCTTTTCATACTCTGAATCATCAACCAAGTTCACATTACCAACCTCTTTGCTGTATAGCCAATAGAATTCTTCGCCGGAGCTTCGCCAACCATGCGACCGCCGATCTGCTCACTGGGGATAACTCACCGGTGGGATTAACGCGCCGACATCTTCCAACGCTGCTGTACGGGGTACAATCACTACGACATCGATAACCCCTCCTTAAGGTGCGTAGTCATCCTACCACAAAGCCCATATGCAACTCCGCCACTCTCCCGCTTTGGCGGAACTCACCCCTTTAATCGACTACTCGACCTTTGCTTCTTACACCTGGCCTTCGAGAAATTTTAATCACCGCCTGACTCTCCTCACATGTCCTTCCTCATCTTTTGCTGCTCAGTTGTTGCCTTAAATAATTTCTACCTTTGTAGCACTTGAACCCACAAATCGCTACTAACTTTAAACCTTTCCGAAGATCATCGATCTCGAGCCGTCAACACTAGGAACACCGATTCAATTCTGATCCACCGCACCCCGCGGCATCTAACAGTCGCTTCTCCAATATTATTTCGCACTATCTTACCCCAAATGCAAATCGCAGAAGACCATAACACCGGCAAATTTAACACGCTCAACGAGGACGATGATACCACGTCGCAGGTGAAAATTCCACCACACTTGAAAACACCAAGTCTCGTTACTCCATCGATCCAAATCTGAACATTCATAGGCCAATTGCTTTTCCCTGCCGGAAGTGAAACACCGAATCTCAGAATCGTGCACTGAGAGAACTCCCTTCCAAATCTTTCACTGCCCCAACATATAGGCAAGTACCCTGCTATCATATCCATACTGTCCGATAACCATTCATGAGCAATCATAGCAACCTATGCATAGTTTCAAAGCTCTCAGGAATACTGTTACTGAGCTAAAATGACAAGATATCCTTCCGCAAGGCAACGACAATAACCCAATCAACTATGCAGGGAGAAACATCCCGTTCCACATCGGTAGTACCATTACAATTCCTCAATTCTCGATTTATAATAAGCAATTCGCGTCGCTGTAGACATGTGATTTTTGACCCTCCCCGAAATTTCACCCATTTTAGCATATAAATAATTAATTTAGGCCTAATACAGCTATTTCAACTAATTTTGACTCATTTTGCTTTATTTTACCACAAAAAAATGAAAATTACAAAAAAAAGTTAGTTTACGTATCTTTCAAAAACTAAAAAAAATTATACAAAATTGCACCTTATTTTTTTTTGTATGTTATTTGAAAATACAAAAAAAAAATTAGTTTCATTCGTAGTATTTAGTTTCCTACTAGTTTATTTTAATTTAGAATGATTTTTACATTTTTATAGATACATTATATTATTTGGTCTTTTAGCCTAAGTTCAAACTCAAAAGACATGGTCCAACCCAATTACCCAAAGGCCCATTCTTCCCAACCCATTAGACCACTTAAGTGCAAGATTTAATCTTAACCATTTATTCCCCTCCAATCTAATGGCCCATATCAATTGTTATACCTATATTTAAACCCAATTATAACCAAACCCTACCCCATCTTTCAATCTCCTAATTCCCAATTCCTAAAAAAGTTGGCAGCGATAGCAAAAGGCCTGTAGCGCCGTAGACCTGGGCCCACCTCCTCCTTTCTCAAGTCGTTCTTCTTCTTCAAAAACGACTCCACAGCAGCCATTTTCGGACCTTCCTTCCACAGACCAAAACCAACGAAGCTTCTTCATTCCAAAGAACCTAGACCTTAACCGAGGACCTTCCTCACAAAAGCAGCAGCAACTGCCGATATCGACTCTTCTGCTCCTTCATTCGAAGCTACTACCTCTCCAGAATTGGTCACCGGCGAGTGACGACGCTGCCATCGGCTGCAACGGATAGAGCTAACTCCTAGAACCTGAAAAAAAAGAGCGTTTCTGATAAAATTCCAGGGACCCTTTAGTTTCTTCTTCCGCCGGAAAACAAATGGAGGTCGACTGAGCCGATTCGAGTTACTGCTTGAGGTCGCCATCGAGGCATCGTTGAGGTTCATCGAGTTTTCTTGTTCGCGGTTTCTTGTTGCATCTGCATTTGTGTTGTCACAGAGTCGATGTTGGTGGGTCTCGGTTCTAAAGTCCTTAATTCCATATCAAGAAGATGTGTTTAATTAAAGGTTCAGTTTTCTCACCTTTTCTTATTCAATAATAAACACCTTGTTCTATTATTTCTTTATAATGTTTGGATGTGCTTTGGTAGATTTACTTTATTTGGAATTTAGCTTGACAGATGTTCGTATATTAAGAATGGATAAATCAATGTGAAGTAGGTTAGGTGACAATTTGTTTTCCTTCATTTTCACGCAATATTTATTTGATGAAATGCTTAATTAATTAAATTAGTCTTTTTTTTCTTGTTTTCTTATTTGAATGGAATAAATTTTACTTAGATTAGTTTTTTTTGTTCGATTATCTATAGTTGATATGTAAATAGTAAAGTTCAGAAAATATATTTAGTATTTATTAATAAGGATAGACCCTTTCACTTAATCCTCGAACTTTTAGGATAATAATTTCTTAAACATCCGTAGTTTGCTTTAGTTGAGTACAATCTTTTGAAATAAATTGAGGCGTGCCATCCACAAATGAATCCCATAACCTATGGCCCTCATGCAATTAATACTAACTCCTTAGAAATCGAGGCGTGCCATTTAGTTGAATTTTCCATGGCCCTCGCAAAGTTAACAACGCGTAGTTGCTTTAGGCGCGTTATTTAATAATATTACCTTCCTAAATTCGGGTGTGCATTTCATGTGACCCAAATCCAAATCTTAACAACGTTGAATAAAATGTGTTTCGGATCGCGGGTGCATTTCATGTGGCGCAATCCAAAGACATGTTTTGGACGACGTTAAATTTTCCTTTAAAAATAATAAAATAAAGCGGTTAAAGTTTAAAATTGTACCATAGGCTAAAACATGTATTAAAATCAGATAATAGGCCAATTGTGATAGTTTAAGCGACCGTGCTAGAACCACGGAATCCGAGGGTGCCTAACACCTTCCCTCGGGTTAACAGAATTCCTTATTGAGAATTTCTGGTTCGCAGACTTCAAAAGGAAAGTCAAAATTTTTCTCGATTAGGGATTTAAAATAAACCGGTGACTTGGAACACCAAATAAACTATCCCAAGTGGCGACTCTGAATAAAATTGAATAAATAATCCCATTTCGAATAATATCACTTAAATTGGAAAACTCCCTTGCACTACCTTCGGGTGTGTAAAAAAGGAGGTGTGACAGTCGCATAAGGTTGAATAGGAAGGAATTAAAGGCATAAGCCTCCAGGAATCAAATCGCACGATGAGGAATCAAGAAGGGAAGTACTCCTAACAGCCCTGTAGCCTCCCGAAGATAAGTACAGACGTCTCCGTACCAATCCGCGAGACTCTACTAGACTTGCTCAAGACTCGTGAGACCTAAGGGAACCTAGTGCTCTGATACCATGTTGTCACGACCCAAATTCCACTAAAGGTCGTGATGGCGCCGGACACCACTGTCAGGCAAGCCAGCCTAAATACTTAATTAAATTCTTGTTTTAATACTCTTGAAAACTATGACTTTCCTTCAAATTCACCAGTAAAAGATAATCATTTCAAATCAATTGAATGCTAAGCAGTTAATACAAAATACTTCATAATCATCCCAAAACCCGGTGTCACAAGTGCATGAGCAATTTCTAAGAAATCGAATAAAGTACAGTAACTGTCCGGAACATAATTTGGACAGAAAGTAAATACAATGCTGAGAGAGAGACTATACTAGCTGCGGGTCGCCTCGAGAAATACATCTCACCTAGTCTCCGTATCATCCATGCTGCTACGCCCAATAGGCCACTAGTAATACTTTATTTGATTTTCCTACATGTTCCATGCTATATGTGCTAAATGTTTTACCGCTTTGATTTTTGTTGAAATTGTATATATAAACTGTCGCGAATCCCTTCCTCTCTCTGAGTCTTCTACATCATGGAGAAGGGTGCACTTCGTGTAGCTTCTCTTCTGTTTAGAGTCTTTCCCAATTTAGAACGAGGTTTGGATAAGTTGCTAAGCCGGCGGAGCTTCTGTATCCCCGGTACGCTGCCTCCCCCTCGGCTCGAGTTGTCCGCTCGGATAAGCCAGGTCTAGACCAATAAACCTAGGGTTTAAACCTAGAAGAACAAAACCTCATGCCGGATCCCTAGTAGGACGTTTGTTTGTATCATGTGCATTTGACTTAGGGGACTCAACACAGGGGTTGGGTCCGTCTAGGACAGGTGACCTGAAATGAATTGACCATCTTGATGCATCTTACGTGCTACTTGCGCATTTATTTGCTCGGCTTTGCATGTTGACCGGTTTGTATATAATGAGAGAAAATTGAGAAAAACAGTGAGGATAACCTTTTGTTGTGAAAAACCAATGCCAAAATAGTACCGAAATGCTGCCGGATTTTTTTAAAAATGGAAACAAAAGAAAGAAAAAAAGAGAAAAGTATTTGGAAAATAGAAAGAAAATTGTTGTTCAAAAATATACTTTTGATTTTGGTAAATCTGACCGAACTACGCGGGTCTGATTCTCACCGGATGTGAGATACGTAGGCAAACCTCATCGGTTCCGACCCCAATTTTCAAAAAATCCAAAAATATTTTCTTTCAGTTCTTTCTTTAGAAATCTTTCCTTAGAAAATTCAAAAAAAAAAAGAAATTTTTTAAACTCAAAAATGGTTTCCTTTTTTCTAATGACTTTCATGCAAAAAAAAAAAAAAAAAAATCAATAAAAATCAAAATCCAAAAATACAGGTTTCCTTCATTTTGAAGTATTTTTCCAAAAATCCAAAAAAAAATCAGAAACAAAAATCCAAAAATACTCTTTTCTTCTTTAGAAGTCTTTTTTTGTAAATGTCAATAAAAATTTTGAAAAATTGAAGTCCAAAAATATTTTTGCTTTTCTTTAGAAGTACTTTTGTAAATAAATAAAAACTCAGAAATTCAAAATATTTTTCTTAAAGAAGTCCCTCTTTCGAAAATTAAGAGGTTACATCCAAAATCCAAAAATATTTTCTTTTTTTCTTAGAAAAAGANTTTACTTTTAAAATTTCCAAAGTTCAAATCAAAAAAAAAATGAAGTTTTAGAAGTCTTTCTTTCAAAAATAAAATCAAAATCAAAATCCAAATCCCAATCTTTCTTTCAAAAATAAAAGAAAGTTAGTTTATTCAATTCCCAATCTGACCGAACTACGCTGGTTTGATTCTCACCGGATGTGAGATACGTAAGCAACCCTCATCGGGTCCAACCACCCTTTTGCAAAAATAGCCAAAAAATACCAAAATTTTAATACAAAATAAGCCGGGTGATGCCATTCTTGTTTTAAAATAAGCCTAATGTCCCCAAAGGGACGCCGGAAGGCTGTTTTTGCAAGAACAGCCACCCTGAGTCATTTTAAATAGTTTGCGGGCACAGCCTTAAAATCTTCCTCCCAGAAGTGCTGAAAGGCCGTATCTGCAAAAACTGAGTCTTTGTTTGCTTAAATAAAAATTTTGAAAAATAGCCACTTTTCCTTTTAGGTCAAAATAAGTCATTAAAATACTCCTTAGATGTCTTTCTTTCATAAATAAAAAAAATAATACAAATTTTGAAAATTGAGTCCGAAAATACTTTTGCTCAAAAATCCAAAACATTTTCGTAAAAATCCCTTTTCCGAAATTAAGAGGCAACTTTCAAAATAAAAAATATATATATATTTTTCTTTCGTGATAGAAAAAGAGAAAATAAATGAAAATTCAAACAAAAAATATTTCTTTTTACTTCTAAAAATTCCCAAAGTTCCAATAAAAAGAAAAGAATTTTTTTTAGAAGTCTTTCTTTCAAAAATCAAAAGAAAAATCAAAATCAAAAATCAAAAATTACATATTTCCTGTTTTCTTTTTTTAAAAGTATTTCTTTCAAAATTCCAAAAAAAAAGTTAGTTTATTTACCTTATTTGCAAGAACTACGCTTGGTCTGATTCATGCGGGGTCATGATACGTAGGCAATCTCCATAGGATTCGACAGTAACCCTAAAAAAAATACGAGGGAAGGAAATAAAAGAAAAACAAGAGAGGAAAAGAGACGCAAAAAGAGAAAATAAGGAATCGAGAGAAAAACCATGGCAAAAGAAAAAGGAAAAGTAGAAAATGAAAAACAGAGGGAAAAGAAAAATGAGAGAAAAATTGAAAGAGAAAGAAAAGCAAGAAAAATAGATAGTAGTAATCAAAAGAAGAAAAAATAGAAAGAAAAGCCGGGATGACGCATGCAACTAGTGCAAACATGTAGACATCCGTTTAACTGTATAGGTGCATCACACCCCAATGTGCGATTATCTATCTGTTACTTGTCTCAAACTAACCGTGTGTTGCTGTCAATCACAGTCTAGCTTTTAGAAACGGTGGTTGGTTGTGGTAAGCTGGCATCGCATCAATACTTTACCAGATCAAAAGGAAGTACAGAAATGTCATCTGAAATGACTTTGCCACCAGTTCTCATCACCGAAGACAACCCCATCTCAGGGATCCCGGCCTCCGAGTCTGCCACAGCTGAAGAAAATCGGATACTACGTATCCGAATGATGGAGATGTGGGACGCAAGGACTAATGGCAAAACCTCCAAGTGCTATCCCTGGTTTTCCTGAATTGTTCCCGAGAACCGGGGGTACTTATAACATCCCTATCAGTCGCCCGAATACCCCGTCTGCTCACTTCATAGGAACACCTTCTGAGGTACGCCCCCAGGTGTTCACATCAGGAGCAGTTCCCAATATTTTTACCGCTCCACCATGCTCCGCCACCACACAGCCTTCACTGCCAAGGCCCGCCTTTGATCCCTCGGTCTTCACTTTCCAAAATCCCATCTTTCAAGCAGATCCTCCTCAATATCCCACATACACTTACCCTCAGTCACCGTCATTTGAGCTCACACCAAGGCAAGATAAAACTCCCAAAGCTCCTGAACAAGATGAGATGGCAAAGAGAATGAGGAGCCTTGAGCAGAGCTTGAAGAACATGCAAGGTTTGAGTGGGCAGAAGAGTGTATCATATACTGATCTGTGCATGTTCCCTCACGTGCATCTGCCTATGGGATTCAAAACCCCGAAGTTTGAGAAATACGACGGGCATGGTGATCCAATTGCTCACCATTGCAATCAGTTGCGTGGGGCTGGCGGAAAAGAAGAGTTGTTGATGGCATACTTCGGAGAAAGCTTAATTGGCATCGCTTCAGAGTGGTATATGGACCAAGATGTCTCGCGTTGGCATATTTGGGACGATCTGGCTCGAGACTTTGTTCGACAATTTCAGTACAACATAGACATCGCGCCAGACAGGAACTCCTTGGCGAATCTAAAGAAAAAGCCTTCAGAAAGTTTTCGTGAATATGCAATTAGGTGGCGCGAACAGGCGTCTAGACTGAAGCCTCCGATGGATGAGGTAGAGATGGTCACTGTTTTCCTTCAAGCCCAGGAAGCAGACTATTTTCAGAATATGATGTCCGCCATGGGCAAGCCCTTCGCAGAGGCAATAAAAATCGGAGAGATGGTAGAGAATGGGCTAAAAACGGGTAGAATCTTGAGCCAGTCAGCCATAAGAGCAACCTCCCAAGCCATCCAAGGCGGGTCTGAAGGAATGGCCAAAGGCAAAAAGAAAGAAGAAACAGTGATGGCAGCATCGGGAGGAAGAAGATACCGGGCTCCTAGACCGGTGTTCTCTGAAAGAACCCCTCAACACTACTATCCTCATATTGATATGGCTTACGCTCCTCCACCTTATACGGTCATGAATGCTCAACCTTTCGGCCGACCGCAACCACAAGCTAACTGAAATCCACCTCCATTCCAAAGAAATCAACCTCCTCACCAGAACTACTATAATCCCCGGCCTCCGCAGAATAACTTCCATCCTCGGGAACCACTCAGGAGACCAAACTTTACCCCAATTGGTGAATCTTACTCTAGTCTATTCTCGAAACTTGTCCAAATGGGTCTACTACAGCCGGTCCCTCAGAACAGACAAAACCCAGCATCGCCTGCCTACAAAGCTGGTGTCAGGTGTGCATACCATTCAGGGGCAGAGGGCCATCATACAAATGACTGTTGGACTCTGAAACAAGCGGTGGAGAACTTAATAGAGCAAGGGAAAATTGTGTTGAAGGATGAGGATGTCCCAAATGTGACCAATAATCCGCTGCCCGCTCACAACAACGGGCCAATAATCGGGATGATTTGTGAAGATAGGGAGTTTGATCCAGCCTTAAAGGCTATAATTGCTACCGCTGATGCGGAAAGAAAGCCAAAGGTGGCCTCGAAGCAAGAGGAAGGGGAAAAGAAGAGCAAAATCACCGAGACAGAACCAGAAAAGAAAATTGATTTGAAAAAAGGAACACAAATGTACGTACCCAAGCAAGCCTATGTGGTGCGGGGGACAATCAAACCACCTCGGCTGAGTGAGCTAGTGGTTATTGGACGCGTACCATAGAAGCCTATGACGAGTCCTACTGCAGTACCATGGAATTATCATCAGACGATGGTTACGTACAAGGGTAAAGAGATCTTGGGAGAGCTGCTAGAAAAACCCCCCTGTTGAGAAATATTCAAATGTAGAGGAGATAAACAATGCCACCGGAAGGCGCTTCCCGCCTAAGAGGCTTGTAAGTGCTGAAGAAGCAGAAATGTTCTTTCAAAAATGAAAATGGCCGATTATGAGGTGGTACATTTGTATGAAACCTTTGTCAAGCCTAAGTACAGTAAAGGGGAAGATGATGAGGTTTTCACGGCTGAAAAAAGAGAAGAAATACGTGGGGCAGTGAGGAAAATGTTCTAAGAAACCCACATGGTCCGGCCGGGAGAGGGCATTAGCACCGCTGCGGTGTTATACATGGGACCAAGCGCCAAGCTTCAAAACTGGAAGGCTACGCCATTCCCGATTAGGCGGGAGTCCCGGTAGACCCGTCCTGCTACTTTTTCTGCATCCCGAGTTATTCCGGGGTGTAACTCGGATGTTTCTTTTAGTTTCTTGTCTTTAAGATCCCGAATGTGAACCCTGTTATCTTCAAAATTCCAAGAAATGAAATCAATATTTCATCGTTCATTTTTCTTTATTCTTTCTGATTTTTCTATTTTTTTCTCCTTCATTTCTTCTCGTTAGCTCTAATAATGCAGCTTTAAATAACGTGACATGCTGGCGGACTTCATGCCTAGATCCCAAAACGCTATCAGATTTCGAAATAATGAATCAAGAGTCGAAATGCAAAGAAGGTAACCTTGAGGAAATAAAGCAAAGAATTGGAACAATTGAAGGAAAATTGGTTCGCGGGTTGAAAATGTCCATACATTACATCAAAAGAGTGTGTTGTACTCAGGGCACATCCGGGCAGTTGTACCAACAAAGAATGGCCCGCGCTTACAACAAGAAAGTGCATCCCAGGAGTTTTGAAGTGGAACAACTCGTGTCAAGGCGCATTCTCCCTCATCGCCAGGAAGCAAAAGGAAAATTTGCTCCTAATGGGAAGGGTTCATACATCATCCTGAAAGATTGCCGAGAGGAGCATTGTATTTGGGTGATATCGAAGGAAATGATCCCAAAACAGTTGTGAATGGGGATGCGGTAAAACGTACTATGTCTAGACCTTCTACGATAATGACTTTGCGCAGTTGAGATGATGAAGGCTTTTCTTCTTGCTATCCAAACACTATCAACCCTTCACAAACCCACTTGAGCCGGTTAATCTCCTTTGGCTACCCTCTTTGGAACCCGGAAGTATTATCGAACAAAAAAAAAGAGAAAAAAAAACGAAAAAAAAAAAATAAGAAAAAGAAAAAGAAATTATGATGAGAGGACAAAAAAAACAAGAAAAGAAAAAGAAAAAGAAAAGAATAGAAAAAGAAAAAGAAAAGAAAAAGAAAAGAAAAGAAAAACAAAACAAACAAAAAAACAAAAACAAAAACAAAAAAATGTTTCCCTGAACTACGTCTGACTTGATTCTGAAAGGATACGTAGGCAGCCTCTCTCTGGGGTTCGGTCACACCAAAACAAAAATTCCAATTCCCCAAAAAATGAAACTAGGGCAGATGATATAATGGCTCGTCAATGAGCCCACCAAAACGATTCCAAAGTTGTAAATTCCATCCAAGATTCTTTTTACCCAAAAACCTTGTCTAAGTCCTTCCGATCAATTGACAAAGGCGTGGGAATTGAGAACATCATTGTTGGAATCTGATGCAATCAAATTGAAAGAAATAAAATGAGAGAGTCTTATCGGTGAAAACCTACGGGCACCATAAGGCGACGGTGAGTAGAGAAATTGAAAATGAGAGAGTCCGCTTAGTGAAAACTCGTAAAGAGCACTATCGGGCGACGGTGAGAAGAGAAATGAGAGAGGTCGATTGGCGAAAACCCGCAAAGGGCGCCGTCGGCCGAAAAGAAGACATCTCACCACTAAAAGAGTCCTGGCAAGGTTCCCTGGTTTNAGAAAAGTGAGGAAAAGTACCGTGGGGGACAGTAGAGGAAAAACTGCTCTACGAAACCACATGGTCCAGCCGGGAGAGGGCACTAGCACTGCTGAGGTGCTATACATGGGACCAGATGCCAAACTTCAAAACTGGAAGGCTACGCCATTCCCGATTAGGCGGGAGTCCCGGTAGACCCGTCCTGCTACTTTTTCTGCATCCCGAGTTATTCCAGGGTGTAACTCGGATGTTTCTTTTAGTTTCTGGTCTTTAAGTTCCCGAATGTGAACCCTGTTATCTTCAAAATTCCAAGAAATGAAATCAATATTTCATCGTTCATTTTTCTTTATCCTTTCTGATTTTGCTATTTTTCTCCTTCATTTCTTCTCTTTAGCTCTAATAATGTAACTTTAAATAACATAACATGCTGGCGGAGTTCATGCCTAGATCCCAAAACGCTGTCAGAGTTCGAAATAATGAATGAATAGTCGAAATGCAAAGAAGGTAACCTTGAGGAAATAAAACAAAGAATTGGAACAATTGAAGGAAAATTGGTTCGCGGTTTGGAAAGGTCCATACATTACAACAAAAGAGTGTGCTGTACTTAGGGCACATCCGGGCAGTTGTACCAACAAAGAATGGCCCGCGCTTACAACAAGAAGGTGCGTCCCAGGAATTTTGAAGTGGGACAACTCGTGTTAAGACGCATTCTACCTCATCACCAGGAAGCAAAAGGAAAATTCACTCCTAATTGGAAGGGTTCATACATCATCCAAAAGATATTGCCGAGAGGAGCATTGTATTTGGGAGATATCGAAGGAAATGATCCCGAAACAGCTGTGAATGCGGATGCAGTAAAAAGGTACTATGTCTAGGTTCTCTACGGTGTTGGTCTTTGTGCAATTGAGATGACGAAGGCTTTTCTTCTCGCTATCCAAACACTATCAACCCTTCGTAAACCCATTTGAGCCGGTTACTCTCCTTTGGCTACCCTCTTTGGAACCCGGAAGTACAAGAAGAAAAGAAAAGAAAAGAAAAGAAAAAGAAAAGAGAAGGAAAAAAAAGAAAGAAAAAAAAACAAAAGCAAAACAAAAATTATTTGCCTGAACTACGTTTGACTTGATTCCGAAAGGATACGTAAGCAGCCTCTCTCTGAGGTTCAGTCACACCAAAACAAAAATCCCAATTTCCCCCAAGAGTTGAAACTGGGGCAGATGATATAATTGTTCGGCCATGAATCCGCCGAAACGGTTCCAAAATTGTAGTTCCGCCCAAAATCCTTTTTACCCCCAAAACCTTGTCCAAGTCCTTCCGATCAAATTGACAAAGGCATGGAAGTGGCAAACGTCATTGTTGGAGTCTGACATAATGCAAATTGAGAGAAGTAAATGAGAGAGTCTTATTGGTGAAAACCTTCGGGCACCATAAGGCGATGGTGAGTAGAGAAAATGAAAATGAGAGAGTCCGCTTAGTGAAAACTCGCAAAGAGCACTATCGGGCGACGGCGAGAAGAGAAATGAGAAAGGTCGATTGGCGAAAACCCGCAAAGGGCGCTGTCGGCCGAAGAGAAGACATCTCATCACTAAAAATCCTGGCAAGGTTCCCTGGTTTTGAAATGCGGATCAATGGGTCCACGAGAAGCTGGAAAGTTTTTGTGCGCCGGGCGTCCAGTCCAAGAAGCATGTCATGTTCATTTGAAGCCAGCATTCACAACCCAGATAAGTCCTTCTTTTCCCCCGAAAGGGACGCTTCTCTTTAAACTCTTTTTCTTGCCTTTTGCATACTTTTCCTTTGAATCCCTTTTAGTTTAACTCTGATTCCGTAACTATTACAAAGAAAAGGTGGCAGGACCGGCTTCACAGGGCTCCGCCTGGTCAGAGTCGAAGAAAATACCCAGCCTCAGCGGATGTGTCAGTCCAATCCCGACTGACCATAGGGTTGATGCTTTTGAAGCAAAGATATTAGAAAAGAAAGAAAATCAAAGGCAAGGGCAGAATAAAGCGAAAAGGCCAGAGCCCACACGGGCGAGCCATAATGGGATCCCGAGAGTTGAATATTGTCGGTTTGGAAACGTTTCAAACTGATGAATTGTTCTTTGTTGGAAGCAGGTCTTATTCAGAGCAACCGTGCAAGAAGCAGGTGCAACTCAAAAGAAATGAAATACGTAAGCGCTGAAACAGCTTTGCAGCAGGAAAACGACCAAAAAGGATGTCCCCCCCCCCCCCCCAAATTCTTTCATGCGTTCTGCTAAATAAAAAGGAAAACATATAAAGAGGAAAAAAAAGGAGAAAGGAAATAAAAATGAAAATCCCAAAAGAAAAACAAATCATGGTAGCATAGGATCCCATTCCTTAAATCTCCCGGCCAAAAAATCGAGGAGCCTTTTCTTTCCAAATCCCGGCCAAAAAACCGAGGATCTCCCGGCCAAAAAACGAGGAGCCTTTTCTTTCCAAATCCCGGCCAAAAAACCGAGGATCTCCCGGCCAAAAAACCGAGGAGCTTTTTCTTTCCTAATCCCGGCCAAAAAACCGAGGAGCTTTTTCTTTAATCCCGGCAAAAACCGAGGATCCCGGCCAAAAAACCGAGGAGTTTTTTCTTTCCAAATCCCGACCAAAAATCGAGGATCTCCCGGCCAAAAAACCGAGGAGCCTTTTCTTTCCAAATCCCGGCCAAAAAACCGAGGATCTCCCGTGTCACAACTAACTCACGAAATTTTCCTAGTGAAAACTGGGGCAGAAAAATTTCGTTCGTTTGTTTGTTTTGGTGTCTTAAGCAGGTCTAACACCGAGGCACAGGCCA
>NW_017675664.1:37075-51195 GCF_001879085.1 Nicotiana attenuata
TTTTCCTTTAGGTCAAAATAAGTCATTAAACACTCCTTAGATGTCTTTCTTTCATAAATAAAAAATATAAAAAAAAAATACAAATTTTGAAAAATTGAGTCCGAAAATATTTTTGCTCAAAAATCCAAAACATTTTCGTAAAAGTCCCTTTTCCGAAATTAAGAGGCAACATTCAAAATCAAAAATATATATATATATATATATATATTTTTCTTTCGTGATAGAAAAAGAGAAAATAAATGAAAATTCAAAAAAAAATATTTCTTTTTACTTCTAAAAATTCCCAAAGTTCCAATAAAAAGAAAAGATATGTTTAGAAGTCTTTCTTTCAAAAAATCAAAAGAAAAATCAAAATCAAAAATCAAAAAAAAATATATTTCCCTTTTTCTTTTAAAGCAGTTCTTTCAAAATTCCAAAAAAAGAGTTAGCTTATTTGCAAGAACTACGCTTGGTCTGATTCATGCGGGGTCATGATACGTAGGCAACCTCCATAGGATTCGACCGTAACCCTAAGAAAAAAAAGAGAAAAAAAAAAGAAGAAAATACGAGGGAAGGAAATAAAAGAAAAACAAGAGAGAAAGAAACACAGAAAGAGAAAATAAGGAATCGAGAGAAAGACCATGGCAAAAGAAAAAGGAAAAACAGAGGGAAAGGAAAAATGAGAGAAAAACAAAAAGAGAAAGAAAAGCAAGAAAAACAAAGAGTGGAAATCAAAAGAACAGAGAATAGAAAAAGAAAAGCCGGGATGACGCATGCAACCAGTGCAAACATGTAGACATCCGTTTAACTGTATAAGCGCATCACACCCCAATGTGTGATTACCCGTCTGTTACTTGTCTCAAACTAACCGTGTGTTGCTGTCAATTCCAGCCTAGCTTTTAGAAACGTGGTTGGTTGTGGTAAGCTGGCATCGCATCAATACTTTACCAGATCGAAAGGACGGGTGGAAATGTCTACAGAAATGACTTTGCCCGCAATTCCCATCTCTGAGGACAGCCTCATCTCAGAGATCCCGGCATCTGAGTCTGTCACGGCGGAAGAGAACCAGATACTACGTCTCCGACTCATGGAATGTGGGACGCCTGGACCAATGGAAGGGAGCCTCCAAGCGCCATCCCTGGATTTCCTAAACTATTCCCTAGATCTGGGGGTACCTCCAATATCCCCATCAGCCACCCTCATACTCCGTTGGGACAACATACCCCGTCTGCTCACTTTATAGGAACACCTTCTGAGGTACGCCCCCAGGTGTTCACATCAGGAACAGTCCCCAATATTTTCACCGCTCCACCATGCTTCGCCACCACACAGCCTTCACTCCCAAGGCCTGCTATTGATCCCTGGGCCTTCACTTTCCAAAATCCCATCTTTCAAGCAGATCCTCAATATCCCACATACTCTTACCCTCAGCCACCGCCATTTGAGCTTACACCAGGGCAAGATAAAATGCCTAAAGCTCCTGAACAGGATGAGATGGCAAAAAGAATGAGGAGCCTTGAGCAGAGTCTGAAGAACATGCAAGGTTTAAGCGGGCAAAAGAGTGTTTCCTATACTGATCTGTGCATGTCCCCTCACATGCACCTGCCCATGGGGTTTAAAACGCGAAAGTTCGAAAAGTATGATGGGCATGGCGATCCCATTGCTCATCTTAAGAAATACTGCAATCAATTGCGTGGGGCTGGAGGAAAAGAAGAATTGCTCATGGCTTACTTTGGGGAAAGCTTGGTGGGTATTGCCCCCGAGTGGTATATGGATCAAGATATCTCTCGATGGCACATCTGGGACGACCTCGCGAGAGACTTTGTTAGACAGTTCCAGTACAATATAGACATTGCTCCAAACTGGAACTCATTGGCAAATCTAAAGAAGAAGTCCTCAGAAAGTTTTCGGGAATATGCAATCAAATGGCGTGAGCAGGCATCGAGAGTAAAGCCTCCAATGGACGAGGTTGAAATGGTCACAGTGTTTCTTCAGGCTCAGGAAGCGGATTATTTCCAGAACATGATGTCAGCCATGGGCAAACCTTTTGCAGAGGCTATTAAGATCGGTGAGATGGTAGAGAATGGTCTGAAAACGGGCAGAATCTTGAGCCAGTCAGCCATTAGAGCAACCTCCCAAGCCATCCAAGGCGGGTCTGGAGGAATGGCCAAAGGTAATAAGAAAGAAGAAACGGTTATGGCAGCATCAGGGGCAAGAAGATACCGTGCTCCTAGACCTGTGTTTTCCGAAAGAACCCCTCAACATTACTATCATCATCATGACATGGCTTATGCTCCTTAACCGTATGCGGTCATGAATGCTCAACCTTTTGCTAGGCCGCAGCCACATGCCAATAGAAACCAAGCTCCATTTCAAAGAAACCAGCCTCCTCACCAAAACCACTATAACCCCCGACCTCCGTAGAATAACTTCCATCCTCGGGAACCACCCAGGAGACCAAACTTTACCCCAATTGGTGAATCTTACTCTAGTCTGTTCCCGAAACTTGTCCAAATGGGTCTACTGCAGCCGGTCCCTCAAAACAGATAAAACCCGGCATCGCCTGCCTACAGAGCTGGTGTCAGGTGTGCATACCATTCAGGGGCAGAGGGCCATCATACAAATGACTGTTGGACTCTGAAACAAGCGGTGGAAAACTTAATAGAGCAAGGGAAAATTGTGTTAAAGGATGAAGATGTCCCAAACGTGACCAATAATCCGCTGCCCGCCCACAACAACGGGCCAGTAATCGGGATGATTTGTGAAGATAGGGAGTTTGATCCAGCCTTAAAAGCTATAATTGCCATCGCTGATGCAGAAAGAAAGCCAAAGGTGGCCCCGAAGCAAGTGGAAGGGGAAAAGAAGAGCAAAATCACCAAGACAGAACCAGAAAAGGAAGCTAATTTGAAAAAAGGAACACAAATGTACGTACCCAAGCAAGCCTATGTGGTGCGGGGGTCAATCAAACCACCTCGGCTGAATGAGCCAGTGGTTATTGGACGCGTACCACAGAAGCCTATGACGAGCCCTGCTGCGGTGCCATGGAATCATCATCAGACGGTGGTTACGTACAAGGGCAAAGAGATCTTGGGTG
This sequence comes from Nicotiana attenuata, assembly GCF_001879085.1. Classification (NCBI taxonomy): domain Eukaryota; kingdom Viridiplantae; phylum Streptophyta; class Magnoliopsida; order Solanales; family Solanaceae; genus Nicotiana; species Nicotiana attenuata. Next base: position 40,149 of record NW_017675664.1, read on the forward strand.
AGTTGCTAGAAAACCCCCCTGTTGAGAAATATTCAAATGTAGAGGAGGTAAACAATGCCACCAGAAGGCGTTCCCCGCCTAAGAAGCCTGTGAGTGCTGAGGAAGCAGAAGTTTTCTTTCAAAAAATGAAAATGGCCGATTATGAGGGGGTACATTTGTATGAAACTTTTGTCAAGCCTAAGTACATTAAAGAGGAAGATGATAAGGTTTCCATGGCTGAAGAAATTGAGGAAATACGTGGGGCAATGAGGAAAATGCTCTACGAAACCCGCATGGTCCAGCCGGGAGAGGGCACCAGCACCGCTGAGGTATTATATATGGGACCAGACGCCAAACTTCAAAACTGGAAGGCTACGCCATTCCCGAGTAGGCGGGAGTCCCGGTAGACCCGTCCTGCTACTTTTTCTGCATCCCGAGTTATTCCAGGGTGTAACTCGGATGTTTCTTTTAGTTTCTTGTCTTTAAGTTCCCGAATGTGAACCCTGTTATCTCCAAAATTCCAAGAAATGAAATCAATATTTCATCGTTCATTTTTCTTTATCCTGTCTGATTTTGCTATTTTTCTCCTTCATTTCTTCTCTTTAGCTCTAATAATGCAGCTTTAAATAACATGACATGCTGGCGGACTTCATGCCTAGATCCCAAAATGCTGTCGGATTTCGAAATAATGAATCAAGAGTCGAAATGCAAAGAAGGTAACCTTGAGGAAATAAAACAAAGAATTGGAACAATTGAAGGAAAATTGGTTCGCGGTTTGGAAAGATCCATACATTACAATAAAAGAGTGTGCTGTACTCAGGGCACATCCGGGCAGTTGTACCAACAAACAATGGCCCGCGCTTACAACAAGAAGTTGCGTCCCAGGAATTTTGAAGTGGGATAACTCGTGTTAAGACGCATTCTCCCTCATCACCATGAAGCAAAAGGAAAATTCGCTCCTAATTGGAAGGGTTCATACATCATCCGAAAGATATTGCCGAGAGGAGCATTGTATTTGGGAGATATCGAAGGATGATCCCGAAACAGCTGTGAATGCGGATGCAGTAAAAAGGTACTATGTCTAGGTTCTCTACGGTGTTGGTCTTTGTGCAATTGAGATGACGAAGGCTTTTCTTGTCGCTATCCTAACACTATCAACCCTTCGTAAACCCATTTGAGTCGGTTACTCTCCTTTGGCTACCCTCTTTGGAACCCGGAAGTATTATCGAAAAAAAAAAATAAAATATGATATGATGAAAAGAAAAAGAAAAAGAAAAGAAAAAACAAAAACAAAACAAAAACAAAACAACAAAAACAAATGTTTGCCTGAACTACGTTTGACTTGATTCCGAAAGGATACATAGGCAGCCTCTCGCTGAGGTTCAGTCACACCAAAACAATAATCTTAATTTCCCCCAAGAGTTGAAACCGGGGCAGATGATATAATGGTTCGGCCATGAATCCGCCGAAACGGTTCCAAAGTTGTAGTTCTGCCCAAAGTCCTTTTACCCCAAAACCTTGTCCATGTCCTTCCGATCAATTGACAAAGGCATGGAAGTGGCAAACGTCATTGTTGGAATCTGATACAATTCAAATTAAGAGAAATAAAATGAGAATCTTATCGGTGAAAACCTTCGGGCACCATAAGACGATGGTAAGTAGAGAAACTGAAAATGAGAGAGTCCGTTTAGTGAAAACTCGCAAAGAGCACTATCTGGCGACGGTGAGAAGAGAAATGAGAGAGGCCGATTGGCGAAAACCCGCAAAGGGCGTTGTCGGCCGAAAAGAAGACATCTCACCACTAAAAGAGTCCTGGCAAAGTTCCCTGGTTTTTGAAATACGGATCAATGAGTTCACAAGAAGCTGGAAAGTTTGTGTGGGTCGGGCATCCAGTCCAAAAAGCATGTCATGTTCATTTGAAGCCAGCATGCACCCCAGATAAGTCCTCCTTTTCCCCCGAAAGGGACGCTTCTCTTTAAAATCATATGCTTGCCTTTTGCATTACTTTTCTTTGAATCCCTTTCGGTTTAACTCTGATTCCGTAACTAGTACAAGAAAAGGTGGCAGGACCGGCTTCACAGGGCTCCGCCTGGTCAGAGTCGAAGAAATACCCAGCCTCAGCGAGTGCGTCAGGCCAATCCCGACTGACCATGGTGGTTGATGCTTTCAAAGCAAAAACATTGGAAAAGAAAGGAAGTCAAAGGCAAAGGTCCCAAGGGCAGAATAAAGTGAAAAGGCTAGAGCCCACACGGGCGAGTCATCATGAAGTCCTAAGGCTGAACCCGGTCGGTTTGAAAAGAGATTCACCCTCAAGGCAAACGAGCAGCAAAGTTCTCAACGGAAATGGGGCCGGGATCAAGCAATTGAGATGATCAAGGCCACAAAACCAACCACCGTTTCAAACTAACAAATTGTTCTTTGTTGAAAACAGGTCTAATTCAAAGCAACCGTGCAAGAAGCAGGTGCAATCCAAAAGGAAATGAAATGCGCAAGCGCTGAAACAGCTTTGCAGCAGGAAAACGACCAAAAAGGAAGTTTCCCCCCAAATTCTTTCATGCGTTTTGCTAAATAAAAAGGAAAACATATAAAGAGGAAAACAAAAGAAAAAGAAAGAAGAAAAGAAATAAAAATGAAAATCCCAAAAGAAAAACAAATCATGGTAGCATAGGATCCCATTCCTTAAATATCCCGGCCAAAAAACCGAGGATCTCCCGGCCAAAAAAACCGAGGATCTCCCGGCCAAAAAAACGATGAGCCTTTTCTTTCCAAATCCCGGCCAAAAAACCGAGGATCTCCCGGCCAAAAAATTGAGGAGCTTTTTCTTCCAAATCCCGGCCAAAAACCGAGGATCTCCCGGCCAAAAATCGAGGAGCCTTTTTTTCCAAATCCCGGTCCAAAAAACCGAGGAGCTTTTCTTTCCTAATCCCGGCCAAAAAATCGAGGAGCTTTTTCTTTCCAAATCCCGGCCAAAAACCGAGGATCTCCCTACACAATCCTGATTTGATCGCTTAGATATGTGTCACAACTAACTCACGAAATTTTTCTAGTAAAAATTGGGGCAGAAAAATTTTGTTCGTTTGCTTGTTTTGGTGTCTTAAGCAGGTCTAACACCGAGGCACAGGGGTGCGAGACGACCGATGGAATGAGTCTCAATCAAGAATAAAGAAAAAAAGAAAAGAACAAAAAGAAATGAATTCAAAATGTTGAAGCAAACAAAGGTGCGGATTGCTCAAAATTTGATTAAAGTCATAAGCTCCGCCGATCCCTCTTTGACCCAATGCTGCAGAAAGAAACAACACCTATAACTTGCGAGCATCAAGATTCAGATCGGAGTCTACAGCAAAATCAGCTAAGACTCAAGATCAAGCTTCAAGAGATTTATAGATAGGAATCTTGTAACTCATAGTTGATAGGCATAGCTAGCTTAGCTTTGATTTTCCTTTTGGTGTAATAAGGGGGTCAGCAAGCAGTAGCAGCAGCAACAACAGTGAAATCACAGCTCCCGGTGTCCCAGCTACCAAAACTTCCAGAACTACACTGACCTGATTCCTTTATAGCCAAGGATATGTAGGGAGCCTCTGAAGCAGGGTTCGGTCAGACTCTTTTCAAAAATGCTTCTCATGGAGTTTCAAACGGGCAAAAATCCCTCATATTGCTCACTTTATCTTTGCCGGAAAACTCTTCATGTTTCCGAGCAAAGAGGGGCAGCTGTAAGCACGTGATTTTTGCCCTATACGAAATACACCTATAAAATCCCAAGAAAAATAAATTTTTGTTAATTATTTGCCATTTTAGGATTTTTGGAGAATTTTATTTAATTGTTTGCATTTTTGTGCATGTTTAAGTTTTATTTAAATCATGAAAAAATACCTAAATATCATGCGTTTCATTTAGGATTTGTTTTTACATTTTTAGAATTAATAAATAATTATTTGCTTTATAAAAATTCGAAATTCACAAAAAATGCTTCATTTTACACTTTTTCTTTTTGTTGATTTTTTCTCTTTTAATTTAGGATTAAGTGGTTTTTATAATTTTTATAATTAGCTAATTAGTTTAATTTCACATTTTGGATAATTTCGAATTGTTAATTTGTAGGATTTTAATTAGAAAAAGGAAAAATTAGAAAATAAAAGAAAGAATTGGAAAAAAAAGGTTTGTCTTATGAAATTGGGCCAAAATTAACGCTGAGCCCAAATCCTATACCCAAATCTGCCCTAACCCAATAACTCACTCAAAGTCCAATCTCCCTACCTAAATACCCATTACCCTTTACTCTAATCCCTCACATAAAAGGAGAGCTAAGGCAAAAAAAGCGAGGAGACCTTAGAAAAAGAAGAGAAAGAGGCGCTTCATTCTAAAGCAACAACGCTTAAGTTCTTGAATCCCCCATCTGAGAAGCAACGTCGTTTGGCTAGCTTCTTCTTCCTCATAAAAAAAACACATGGAAAACTAAGAAATAGGCAGAAATAGCATAAAGCAAAAGTTCATGATCCAAAATTGGATCCGAGATTTGCAATAGCAAAAACGTTCAAATGAAAAGAATCAAAGTAGTATAGAAAGGAATCTCTGAAGTGTTGGAAGCTGCTGTCGATTTCTTTGTGGTTGGTTTGGGAATTTTACATTTTGAGTTGATTTTTTTTTGCTGGGATTTCGTTGAGCTGAACTGCTGTTGTTTCCTCATCGTTGCTGAGTTTCATCGCCAGTTTCAGACCCTTATTTGGTTTTTGCAAATAGGTACATGTCTCAAACTTGTATTTTCTGTTGCGTCTTGTAATGAAACTCGGGCCAGATTTCTCAAATCAGTAGCTTTGAATTGTCGTAGACCTTTTTGTTGTGATTTCTACTGTTTCAACATGCCTTAAATGTATATTTGATTCTAACTTGGGTGGAGGAGTGAAATAACCTGAAATTTGCACATTCTGTTGCTTTAGTTGGATTACTTCAGTTATGTTTAATGATTTTAGAAGTAATTTATTGTGTAGATGATCTAGTTTGTAGAGCTAGCCTTTGGTTAGTTTAAATTTGAAATTTCACAATTCCTTTCATTTTGAGGAAAAGTAAGCAGGCATTATGTTTATTTCACTGGCTGTTGCAGCGATTGAGTTTTAAAAGCTTAAATTTGTCTGCTCAAACATTTTCTGTTTGTGACATGCGCATTTCTACTTCTTAAAGATGACTCTGCTTATCAATTTCCTAACATCAAAGCAGTACATTCGGTATCTCTGTTGTTTCATTTATATATCCTAATCTTTCCATTGATGGAAAAGGCATTTAGTAATAGTCTCTTATGTGTGTGTGTCTATTTTTCTCAAGTTTAGCCTATGTTAGTTCAACGTTCATCGCAGAGGATTGTCTTCGGACTGTGAGGATGACGTCCTTAGACCATGACGTCCCGGGCCATGAATCATGTGATGAGGGATTCGCAGACCATGAAATGATGTTCGGGAGCCATGAAAATGGTGCCTTTGAACCATGACGCCTTTGAATAATGATGTGCAATATTGAGAGATCCTTAGGCTATGACATGGTGTCTTCAGGCTATGAGGATGATGCCTTCGGACTATGAAGCCTTTGGATAATATTGTGATATTTCAGCCCACGAAATGTAGAGACATGATGATGGATCATATAAGCGAAACAAGACAGATCTTAGTCTTGCACGCGATTGGGACACAGCTCAGCACCGGGAAGGCAAATTAGTGCTAGATTTCAAGTAGCGTAGCATTCGGTATTAAACATGGAAAGGCAGAGCTTAGCCTTATGCAGTTGGGTAGGCAATGCTGACTTTCATCGGAGATAGCGAGGTAGCTGCCTGGCGATCGCAGTCTTGCTTTTCTCCTTCTTTATCTTCCCTTTAGTGTATTTTGGCTACTCTCGGACTATGTTAGTCTTGTTACATTTCAGAACAGTATAGTAGTTGCTCATGATGCCAAAATATATAGCATCTAGCTAATGAAGGCACACGCATCACCATTAGTCAATGCGAGTAAATCATTTATCTCTTTTGGCGCCCTTTTGCTTAATCTCTATGGGCAACTATAATCAACAGGCGTATTATTATCTGTGGCACCAACCCATAAAACTTGTTACTCTTCACTTCTAACACTAACTAAAGCACTATAGTGCTACATGCACCATTCATTTTTTCTACGCCGAAATATCAGATAGCCCCTCAAACTTAGTATTTTTTGTGAAATAAACCTATAAACTTATGGAGTGACCGGATAGACCCTTCAACTCGTCTAAAGTGTAATTTTTAAACACCTCTGTCCATTCTAACATACAGTGTGTTGTATATTTACTGATGAGCGCGTGTCATACCTAATACTGCTTTTCCCCAACAATTAAAATAAGCCCTAGCCCCTAATATTCCTCTTTTATTAAATTTCAGTATGAAAAAAGGCTTTTATCTATCTTTTAATGAAATATCAAATTGGGAGTGTGGCGGCTTGCCTAGTTTAATGATAGGCGCCATCACGACCGGGTCTTGTTTTTGGTCGTGGCAGTATACCGCAGTATATATTACTTCAAATAATGTGTATGCCAAATTAGATATCACACATTTATTTTCCTTCTTCGTTTATATCAAAAATTTATTTTTCTTCTTTCTGTATCAAATTCCTTCATTTCCCTCCCTTCCTCATGTATATATAAAAGTATTAACATAAATAACTAGCTTTATCCAATTAGTTATTTTTATATTTGGATAATTAACTTGACCCGTGAGGTGAGCTCAACTTGTCCGCTAGTTGAATAAGGTATTTTGGTCTAGTTAGAACAAAGACTTATCAACCAATCTCACCGAAAGTAGCCTGTAGGAACTCTTCGATATTGCAAATTTCATACGGTGCATTTAGCTAATCGTTCTTGTTTTCTGTTAATGATTTATTAATATCATCAACTACTTTCTCGAAAAATATACGTGAATGTACTTTTAGAAAAACCTTCTAGTTTTTATAATAAAATAGAGGCGATAATTACATACGAAACATTTGCAAAAAAAAAAAAAAATCTTTTGGCGAGTCATTTTTCTCTTGCGATATGAATTATCTTATTTCCTAAAGATTTATATGTAGCACATAGTCTGTCTGTCATAAGATTTAAAAGTATTTCACAGCATTTTATCATTTTCTCTATTTTTATTATTCTAAAAACCTTTTTTTGTTTTCAAAAGTGAATATATTTACTGTTCGGAGTAGATCATGCTCTATTTAACAACCAAGACAATCAAACTTAAAGTCCAAAACATGTTGGTTAAGATTTAAATTTAACAATCAATCTTGTACATCGACAGAAAACAAATATGAATATCAACTTATTATCATCTAATGAATTTACAAAGAATAAAATTGCGGTAAAAGATACACATTTACTTCAATTTTTGTCGCCGTAAAATGTACGCAATACTTCCCTTAATATTTACTGGAAATGAAGAAAAATAATGTTTAAGTAGAACATATGCTATTCCGGGGCCTGCAATTTTTTTTTTTCTTTCTTCTTTTTTGAAATAAATGATCTAGATTTACTCACTAGACGAGCACCTAAGTGACATGTTAGAGATGCAGGTCTGATATCCACCAAACCAATCTCTTTTTTCTTTCCCCTACCCCAACATTCTCCTTCCCTCAAACCCGCAAATATATAAAATTACAAGTCCAGTATTGTAACAACGAGACTAGTCGTTTCGAGAATTAGCATCCTGTTCGGTGGCTTAAGGTCTCGAGCAGTTTTATATTATGTGTTATGACTTGCGTGTGTGGTCGAGTACGAATTTTTGATGATTCGAGATTGATTTGGAAGAATGATTCTTGCTTTAGGAGCTTAAGCAGTAAGAGTTTGACTTTTGTATAGACAACTCTAGAATGGTGTTTTGACGATTCCAATAGCTTCGTATGGTGATTTTGGATTTAGGCGTATGTCCGAATTTAGAGTTAGAGGCCCGTAGGCTAATTCGATGAATTTTGACGAAAATTGCAAAGTTGAAGGTTTAAAAGGTTGAGAAGTTTGATCCGGAGTTGACTTAGTTGATAACGGATTCAGATTTCGATTCCGAGAGTTTTTATAGCTCTGCATTGTCTTATAGAGCTTGCATACAAAATTGGATGTCATTCCGGATGGATTTGGTATATATAGGTACGCGTTTTGCAAGTTGAAAGATTTGAAAATTCATAAGTTCGATTCGAGGTGCACTTTGTAGTTTCGAAATTTTTTTATGTGATTTGAGGCCTCGAGTAGGTCCGTGTTATGTTATAGGGCATGTGGGTATATTGGAATCGGGTCCCGAGTGGCTCGGGTGAGTTTTGGACGAGTATTAGATCATTTTTGGTCATGAGGGTAGGTCAGGTTCTAGTGTGTCGCACCTGCGCATTTCTGGAGTGCATGTGCATGGATTCGTGATTCTTGGTTGCTTCTGTGACGTTGGTGCAGGTCTTGTTGCATCGCTTCTGCGGAAATGGGAGAGCGGGTGCGAGATCGGATCTGCGAAGGTTGATCGCAGATGCGTGATATGTGTTTCAGGTGGTTGTCTGCTTCTACGGTGTTTGTCACGCTTCTGCGCAGTCGCAAATGTGATTATTGGATTGTAGGTGCAAGTTATGGGATCTCAAGTGAAGGTCGCAGGTGAGGTTATTATGTCGCAAAAGCGAGGCCGCAGGGGCGGCATTTTAGCACGCATGCAAGAAACCTGGGCAGAAGCATATATTCGAGGGTTTGGTTTCATTTTTAATTTTTGGATCTAGGGAGCTCCATTAGTGATGATTTTTTATGGGTTTTTTCAAGAAAATCTTTGAGGTAAGTGTTCTTTACCTGATTCTTATTATATTTCATGAATCCATTGTTATTTTCATCATTTAATTAGTAATTTAAGTTGGAAATTTGGGGAAAAATTGTGAAAATTTCTTAAACTAAACTTTAGAGATTTGAAAGGCGATTAGAGGTCGGATTCGAGTAATTCTTGTATGTTTAGATTTGTTATCAAATGTGTGTTCCGATTTTGTAATTTTGGTCAGGATCCGAGATGCGGGCCCATGGTTGACTTTTTGAGTTAACTTTTATTTCTCTTTCAAGATAGAAGCTTTATTATCCGAAATTGTTTCCTATGATTCTTATTGATGATGTTAAGTTATTTTTGCTAGATTTGAGCCGCCCGGAGTTGTTTCACAGGAGAATGTCAATTTAGAGTGTCGGTCTAGCTTCTTATAGGTAAGTATATTGTCTAACCTTGTGTCGGGGAACTACCCTTTAGGATTTGAGTCATTTGTGCTAATTATGTCATGTGAAGGCCGTGTACGTGAGGTGACGAGTACGTACTCGGGCTTATTTTTGAGAACTTAACCGTTGTAGGCTCTTAGGTTATTTTTCTCAAAAAAAAAAATGAAGTTGTCTCATCATGTTAACTCCTCCATTTACTAAATTCACCCTTACATGTCTTAATTGGAGTTGATTGATTCATGTTTTACCCTTATTGCCAATAAACTATTATGTGCCTTAACTAAAGTTTTCGCCTCTTTTATTGCCATGCTATCTTTTTCGTAATTGTTTAACCTTAATTGAAGTTATTATTATCTTTTCCGTAATTGTTTAACCTTAATTGAAGTTATTATTATCTCTTCCGTAATTGCTTAACCTTAATTGAAGTTATTATTATCCTTTCCTTAATTTTTTAACCTTAATTAAAGTTATTATTATCTTTTCCTTAATTGTTTAACATTAATTGAAGTTATTATTATCTTTTTCGTAATTGCTTAACCTTAATTGAAGTTATTATTATCTCTTCCGTTATTACTTAAGCTTAATTGAAGTCATTATTATCTCTTTCGTAATTGGTTAACCTTAATTTAAGTTTGTTATCCCTTTCATCGTTGACGTATTCTTATTTGGGGTCATTGATTCATGCTATCTCTCTTATCGTCGAATTGTACTTTTGTAAAATCATTGTTACACATTATATCTCCGTTGTAGAGACCATTATTCCCTATTGTGTCTTTCTTTGTGTGCCCGTTCTTCCGTTTCTTTGTGTTTTGAAGTTCTCGTATTGAATTACTCTTGTGTTATTGTTGTTGTTTTTGTTGTTGTACTTAGAGTTGTTGAGCCGAGAGCTATGCGTGATTGTGGTATTGAAATTTGTTTGAGAAAAGTTGTGGCATATGGGCATATGTGGTGAAAATACCTTATATTGTGTTGTTATGTTTTGGCACACGTGATAATGTTAAGAGGACTGTCGGGGTGTTCACACATGAGTTGTCCATGCAATTATTGTTATTGATATTTACACATGCGGCGTGACAAGACGGGTTATATATGTGGGTTTGCGCATGTGGCGAAATAAGGTGGGAATATTATTATGCGCGTGCAATGAGAGAGACGGGCATTTACTTTACTGTTGTGCACGTGGCGAGACAAAATGGGTTATGTCGGGAATGATTTGTGATGGCTGGGGGTATTGTTATTGATGACGTTTGTGTAGTAGTGTTCCTACCTTGTGCGAGTCATACATTGTACATTTTGTGGTGGTTGTTTCCTATGTGCCATTCATCATCTCTACTCTTACTTGTTGACTTGAGTTGTGATAGAATATTTGCACAATCATACACGTAATTAATCACTCCTATCGGATTAAGAAGATGAATCCTGATGTTATTGACCATTTACATGTACTCTCGTCTACTTGCCTTCTGTGTGAGAGTTGTCTTATCGGCACGTGAGTTGTTCGTGCGGTCACGATTTATTGTTATTGTTGATACGTGTGTTGTCCGTACATATATGAGATACTGCTACTCCCTTGGCAGGTGAGTCGTCCTTGCGATTATGAATTATAATGTGGGCATGAGATGCCTAGTGATTAGGGTTCATGAATTGGCTGGGACCCGTGAAATGTGACTATGAGGTGAAGTACCTCGAAGAAAATCCTTGGACAAATCTTGTATGGAAGCGATTGCTCTTATTTGAGTGGTATTCGTTCCCTTTATTTGGTTTCACCAGACTTACCTTGTTTTCATCTTACTCTACGACATTGTTACTTGTTTTCCCTCGTTGTCTATACGTTCGTTTTCTTACGTCGAACTTA